>NC_079192.1:125268055-125570055 GCF_029499605.1 Hyla sarda | reverse complement strand
TTCATTCACCCACTGACAGCACAATAATTAAAACTTCTCGTGAAGGTTGGGTGTAATGGTATGTCGGTGGAAGAGGAGAGCTGACACAGTTGTAAATCCTACAGAATTATGTTGTCATAACATGTTTCTTTAAGTTATCTACAAGCTTTCATCTACGCTTCCACCAGTTCCTCATTACTTTATTCCCATCTAGATCTGTACATAGTTCCATCGAAGTTATATGTCATGGAAAAAGAATTACATACTTTCCCCCAAATAATCAAGGAAAGCCTGTGTTTAATCTGAGCCGAAATATCTCATTAGGAGGCAGTCACAGCCCTCTGGCCTTTACGTAAACATATTCTTATCTGTTCATTGGACTCGCAAGACAGACAGGTAACATCTTGCCCAAGAATCAGCCTAAGTAAGGCAGGCCTGATTTATCCAGCCTCCTACTACATCTTATCGTGCTATTTCTTACCTCTTGGGAATGAGATCTGTTTTTCTGAATTCATACGTGTTGAATGCTATGTATGGAAACAAGTTAGTTATGTGGAAGACAAATTGTCAATCATCACACGTACATTTCCGTCACTGACTCATCACTGGCACCATGTTGCGCTGGAATTTTTCCATTCTCCAACACTTTCCAAGTGAGGATTTTAAGATAAGTCATCTAATTAGATGGTAGTTTTGCATTACTTCACCATTTACTTGCTGTTGAGTGACAAATATCTACGAAGTTGGAAGATTTAAGTGTTTGCTTTAAGAGAGTAATGGAGAGCTGGAGAGTTATGTAAACCTGTATAGGAGAATGTTAAAACACAGTAGTCACTGTAAGCTCTTTTTATTATTTTTTTCTATGATTGTGTTGAGTCACAAAAGGGTATTAAAGGGGTACTCTGGTGGAAAACTTTTTTTTTCTTCTTTTAAATCAACTGGTGCCAGAAAGTTAAACAGATTTGTAAATCACTTCTATTAAAAAAATCCTAATCCTTCCAGTACTTTCTAGGGGCTGTATACTAAGGAGAAATCAAAAAAAGAAATGCATTTCCTCTGATGTCATGACCACAGTGATCTCTTCTGACCTCTGCTGTCCATTTTAGGAACTGTCCAGAGCAGCATATGTTTGCTATGGGGATTTTCTCCTACTCTGGACAGTTCTTAAAATGGACAGAGATGTCAGAAGAGAGCACCGTGGTCATGATGTCATCAGAGAGCTCTGATACAGCTGTAATGACGTCAGCTGTAACAAAAAAAATTTAGAAAAAATTGGCATGTGCAGATTGCAGCTCCGTGTATCATAGATATGTGTATTTTAGATACCTAAAAAAAAAAAAAAAAAAATCTAGGCGTAAACATAACCTTAGCTGAAGTAGAGATGTGTTGAACAGCAGCTCTGGCTGACTCGGCCAATTTTTGGCTGGCTGTATCTCCCCCTGGCTATAACAGCTGATGGCGGGGGTTTCTGAGGCTGGACCTGCGGTGATCGGTCGCTGTCTACAGTTAACAATGTGCTGTCGTGATGTGATAGCCCCTCCAGACTGCCAGCACACTATTATAGGATTCTGTTTGTCTTTATACAAGGTTAGTTTGTTTGTCTTGATTAGGAAATGTCTTTAATCTTTGAGGAAACTTGCCAAATGCTTGAAGCTGCAAGCAAAAAAAAAAAAAAGAAAACCATTACTAAACCACAGTAGAAGTTTTATAGTCTTATTTTTTGCTTGCTGACAGTTTTATTACAAATATTTAATTTGTGCTTTGTGGGTTTTGTAAACAATAAAATCTTGCAGGATTTGCAGTTTTCCCTATCCAAGCTGTTATTTTTACTATTCAAAATGTGTGTGTGTGTGTATATATATATATATATCCTAGCTGAGTTCCCGGCTTTGCCAGTTTTTTCCTTCCTAATCCTTGTTGTGGAGGAAAATCAACAAAGGAGGAAGCTTTTGACTTCATATCCCGTCATCATATATTGTTGTCATATCCCAACCCCATATTGCAACCTTATATCCTGTCCTCATATCCCGACCCCATATCCCAACCCCATATTGCAACCTTATATCCCGTCCTCATATCCCGACCCCATATCCCGACCTCCTATCCCAACCTCTTATCCTGAACTCCTATCCCGACCTCCTATCCTGAACTCCTCTCCCGACCTCCTATGCCAACTTCCTATTCCGTCCTCCTATCCCGACCTCCTATCCCGACCTCCTATCCCGTCCTCCTATCCCGTCCTCCTATTCCGTCCTCCTATCCCGACCTCCTATTCCGTCCTCCTATCTTGCCCTCCTACCCCAACCTACTATCACGACCTCCTATTCCGTCCTCCTATCCTGTCCTCCTATCTCGACCTCCTGTCCTGACCTCCTATCCCGACCCGTAATATGTGTACCAGGTATTATTGAAATATCTCCAACCGCACAGAAGTTATGTGATAACATACATTTCCCATTGATTTGTATGGGACTGTAAACAAAAACCCCGACCCTCACAAATGGGGGTAGTTAAGGGTTAAATTAACTATACTATATTTTAAGTGGACATATATGTAACATGTGACCAAGTATTATCGAAATATCTCCAGCTGTTTGGAAGTTATACAGTAACATATATTTCCCTTAGACTTGTATGGGACTTTAAGCAAAAACCCCGCCCCTGGCAAATAGGGTGAGTAAGGGTTAAATTACCTATCCTATGTTTGTTGTTGACATATAAGTAACATGTGTGCCAAGTTTCCTGTTAATATCTTTAGCCGTTTGGACGTGATGCTGGAACATACACACATACGTACATACATACACACACACACACACACACACACGCATATACATACATACACACAAACACACACACACACATATACATACATACACACATATACATACATACACACATACACACACACATATACATACATACACACACATATACATACATACACACACACACGCATATACATACATACACACACAAACACACACACACACACATATACATACACACATATACATACATACACACATATACATACATACACACACATATACATACATACACATACATACATACACATACATACATACACACATATACATACATACACACATATACATACATACACACATATACATACATACACACATACACATACACACATACACACACACATACACACATACACACACACATACACACACACACAAATATACATACATACACACACACATACACACATTGGAAGAGATTTATCAAAGGATTTAGACTGTTTTTTCCTGTCTAAATTTGTCGCACAGAAAGTCGCAGTCTAAATATGTGCGACTTTTCTGCGACTTTTGCTTTATAGGATTTTTAGAACATGATGCATTTTAGTCTATTTTAGATGTAAAAATGCATTGGTGCTGAATTTATCAAAAGCGACTTTTCAGCGACAAGTCGCATCAGCTGAAAGTACGCTGAAATGTCAGACCATACTGGAGCAGGTTTAAATAAAAGCATAGATCCCGAAGTCTGTGCACAGAATTTACCAAGAGCCGTGCGCCTTTTGATAAATTAGGCGCACAATAGACCGGCCTAACCTTCTGTAGTTTGGTCTATATTGATGCGGGACATAGACAGCTTTGATAAATATCCCCCATTGAGTTTTATATATATAGATATGTTTAAACTTGCTCCTTTATTTCCAGGAAGGAAACAGAGCATTTTCCTAGTTTTTCTTTCTAAGTTACAGCTGGCAGTGTGTAAATGCCACAACGCATGAGGTGTTCCTATTAGTATTCTGTGTTTAATAAACAAGAGATGAAATATTCTTAGAGTAGAGGCCTCTGTGTGGCGGTTCCTTGGCAATGGATAGATAAAAATAAATCCATTTCAGATAGTTGGCTGTTAGCGTTCTCCAGGGAGCGGGGTAAATCAGGCATCTTCATCACCCGGAGTTATGAAACAAAATACAGACTCTGAAGACATGTCCAGACCATAAAGTTTGCTTTTTATTTGCCTGCTTTCATTGTATCTTAATGTATTACTTAATCATCGGTAATAAAATATGAGGCTACATTTATATTCATTAGTATTAGCACCTATAAATTACAGGGACTAGTAAAATGAGGTAACGTTGCTCTGCCCACCACTTTGTGGAGCCAGGCATCATGGTATGTCGGGTTATTAAGTGAGCTGTGGAATGTACGTTTCGAAATCTCCCTCTGTTCAGTTGCGCTTTGACTTTACACAACTTTCTTTTTATCATTTTAGCCTTAAGAAATCGAAATTATCATTATGTCATCAATGGCAACTGGGCTATAAATTACCCTGGAGTCTTCGATGTGGCAGGAACCAAGATCCAATACAAGCGCTCTGCTGACAATCTGGAAAGTTTTGAGGCTGCAGGGCCAACTGATGAGGATTTGCATGTCATGGTTAGTCAGTGTATTATTTAGCATTATTACTATATTCTCCTTTACTTTACCATAAATACCTTCCTGAGGTAAGTAGATAATCTAAAAGGAAAGCAGAAGGCGCTCCATGTGCGGGATCAGCAGGTCAGGCCCATAGGGAAGGGAAACGATCTATTCCACGCCGCTTACCAGAGTTGGTTGTGTGCACACACACAACAATGGGAAGCGCCTGTAAATGCTTGTGTCCTCATCCGCAGCCCTCCTAAGAGGCAGTAGATAAGCAATTTGACCGTGTAGTAGGAGATGTCGGCGCTGGATAGAGGAACCAGGAGGAGTGCAGCATAAAATCAAGTTGGGTTTATTAGATGCAACGCGTTTCGCTGCGCATGCGCAGCTTCATCAGGCATGGCAAGGTTGGGTTCACAGGAGGTATAAATACCTCCAAGTGTTAACCCTTTATGTTACATGAAATTATACATATCAAAAAGGTATAACAATCAGAATATATAAACACCACATGAGATACATATCACTATTCATATCATATATGTATACATATTCATTCATATCATATATATATATGATATGAATAGTGATATGTATCTCATGTGGTGTTTATATATTCTGATTGTTATACCTTTTTGATATGTATAATTTCATGTAACATAAAGGGTTAACACTTGGAGGTATTTATACCTCCTGTGAACCCAACCTTGCCATGCCTGATGAAGCTGCGCATGCGCAGCGAAACGCGTTGCATCTAATAAACCCAACTTGATTTTATGCTGCACTCCTCCTGGTTCCTCTATCCAGCGCCGATATCTCCTACTTCACGGTCAAATTGCTTATCTTCCTGAGGTAAGTGACACACACAGCCATCCGCATGGTGTTGATAAAAATGTGATTCATCAGATTAGGAAACCTTCTTCCATTGCACCATGGTCTAGTTCTGATGCTAATATATCCGTTATAGTTTTATTTTGGGATGGACAGAGGTCCGCATTGACACTCTAAACAGTATGTGTCTTCACCGTCTTAGCATTTTACTTGCTGTATTGTAAATGAACTAAAGGATCAGACCGGATAACCTACCCTACCTCAAGCATATCACTGAACATTGTTGCCAGTTTCCCGGTTGTCTTTGTCTGTTCTTACACATTTTTTAGTTGGTACTTACCAATGCATACTGTGAACCTACCACAAGTCATCTAGTCATTGTTAGAACAGATCCTCCCACTTACATTTTTTACTGTTTCTAACACATCAATACATACTGGGAGAAATATTCAAAGACTTGTGTAATCAGTGCAGTTTTATAAGCGCCATTAATTGTGTTATTAGCACCAGATTTCCAGAAGTGGGCCATGGCTTTTGAAAATTTGGGGTACGTTTATTTTGCGCCCACAACAAAAGAAATAGCACATGATTTAATACCAGGTTAACTTGGTATTAACTGCGCCAGAAACATGTGCAAACAGTCTGAACATTGTGTGCTAATAGCACACAAACCATCGCCATGCCCCATTTTAACAAAATTGGTGAACGGGGAGCAAACAAAAAAATTTATGGCAGTAAATAAATGAAAATATGGCACTTATAATGTGTGACACAATGGGGGAGATTTATCAAAACCTGTGCAGAGGAAGAGTGGTGCAGTTGCCCATAGCAACCAATCAGATTGCTCCTTTCATTTTCCACAGGCCTCTAAAGAGGCCTGTGGAAAATGAAAGATGCAATCTGATTGGTTGCTATGGGCAACTGCACCACTCTTCCTCTGCACAGGTTTTGATGAATCTCCCCCAATGTTATTAAATTCGTCGCAGATAAAAATAAATAAATAAAAAGCTCAAACGTCTTCGAAAATACCCCCCATTGACTTCTAAATTGTGGTTGTAAGAGTTCAAGAATTTCTGCTCAAAAAAATTTTCTCACATCAGTCATACACCGTGATTAAAACAGTTACAGAAAGCTAAACATGTGGAAGCACAGTATATACATTTCTTTCCTAACCAATCTCCTCATATCATTTTGACATAAAGTGCAGTGTCTAAAATGGCTATATGTTATGTAAATGAATTGTCAGCTGATAGCATATAGCATGCAGAAACAAAACCCCAAATCAGACCAGAACTGCACATGCCATAATAATCCATTATGTACAAGAAAGTTTCCAGGCAACCAACACACAAATAACACCGGTATTTAATAATGCCCTCCAGACATCTACTCTTAAACGTGGAATCACAACTGGAATTACTTGAAAAAAGGATAAAGTAATGGCTAATCTTACATTGTGTCATTAGGTGTATCTTGTACAATTATTTAAAGTTAGATCTAAACTAAACCGCACTCATGTCTGCGCAAGTCTGCCGTTGAGTGTGCCATAAAAGTGTAATATATGTGTTATATCTCCAGGGCTAGTCTAAGAAGGGTTGTCTCCAAGTTAAGGGCCTACTTAGCCAATCCCTGGCCAAGGTAAGTCACCACTTCAGTGACTGGCTTAGCTAGCACTTACTGTATGTCAACAAAAAAGCAGGAAGTGCTGCTCAGGTGGGACCATTGGGATAAATGTGGTGGGGGGTTGGGTTAAAATATACACATTACACATGTGTTTGCTAAACCTGCTGTTTTTGGTGGGACAGGCTGACCATCTGATATATAATGGGCTTCTCGACTCTCCCCTGACAGATGCAATTGGGAAGAAAAGGATCAGGCAAGTTTATCATTATCTTCTGGATCCTTTTGTTCTCTGGTCAGCAGATTGCAGATCACCAATTCAGAACACATGGACCTCCTGCCAAGTCTTCATGTGTATGGTGGGACTGTGAGAGATGGCTGGCGGTTACCTTGTGTATGGGTACCTTTAGGGATGTGCAGTTGCATAGGGCATATCGCCCATTTCTCCTAGAAAGCCATCAACCTATGGACTGGTGTCTGTGTCTGATTTTACATTTATGTATACACGGTATGTGGAATTAATGGATGTTCATCTTAAAGCCTATAAAATAATTCTACCCCTAGGTCCTCTTTACAGAGCAGAATTCAGGCATTGAATACGAGTATTGGCTTCCTAAGGAATATTATATTAACCACCAGAGAGACCGCAGCTCCTTACTTGAAAGTATGGAAACAGCCCAATTACCAACTCTGGCTCCTACAACTCCAACTCCAACAACAACAACAGTTCACAGTGGTAAGTACACATTATTTATCTCCTTCCCCCTCTGGAACCTGACAGTATAGTCCCTTCTTGCTTTCTCATTCTGCTTTACAATCCTAAGAAGCTGAGAGGAAGGGATCTTTGAGCTGTACTTCAGTGTAACCACAGAGGTTCTGATCCTTCCCACTACACAGAAAAGATTTCTTTTAGCTGCTCTGATCACTATATAGAACACTATATTCCCAACATCAGGGGGTGGGAGACAGGAGGACCCCATACACAATAGTATGGCAACTGATCCTACTAAAATCAGCAGGTTTGGTTGACACTTATCTAATTACATTTTCTTGACTTAAATGAATAGTATAATTGACACTAAGGTTCGAACCGATTATCTGGCCGATATTATCGGCCGATATTCACGATTTTGGACATTATCAGTATTGGTAATTACCTTACCAATAATGCCCTGCCTCGCAACACCGCTCCGGCCAGAGACCGCCGCCGTCTCTGCCCCATTGCCTCCCCCCCATCCCTGGTTTTATAATTATCTGTTCCCGGAGCCCGGGGTCTGCACTACTTTTGGCTCCTGCGGCATCCTGCGCTATTGCTGTGCGCTGCGCAATGACGAGTGATGTTCTCAACGCGACGTCACCCTCAGTGTGCACAGTGACAGCTCAGGATGCCGCTGGAGCCAGAAGTAGCGCGGACCCCGGGACCCGGGAACAGGTAATTATAAAACCGGGGATGGGGGAGGCAATGGGGCAGTGGCGGTGGATAGACTCAGGACCGGCAGGGGGAGAGAAGTGGGAGGCGGCGGTGGTTGGACTCAGGACCGGCAGGGGGAGAGAAGTGGGCGGCAGCGGTCTCTGGCCAGAGGATAAGCAAGGGGAGGCAATCAACTCTTGCTCCTACAACTCCAAGTCCAACAACAACAACAACAGTTCACAGTGGAAAGTACACATTATTTATCTCCTTCCCCCTCTGGCACCTGACAGTATAGGCCCTTCTTGCTTTCTCATTCTGTTTAACAAACCTAACAAGCTTAGAGGAAGGGTTCTTTGAGCTGTACTTCAGTGTAACCACAGAGGTTCTGATCCTTCCCACTACACAGAAAAGATTTATTTTAACTGCTCTGATCACTATATAGAACATGGTTGTCTTCTGAATGGGGAAAGAGGAATAAGCCACCTTCAGACAGTTCTGGCAGTGGCTTATCTCCCAATGAACATTTGGATTGGGCAGTTGTAATAAAATATGCCCAATCTTACTCTTCCCAACATCAGGGGGTGGGAGGCAGGAGGACCCCATACACAATAGTATGGCAACTGATCCTGCTAAAATCAGCAGGTTTGGTTGACACTTATCTTATTACATTTTCTTGTCTTAAAGGGTAGCTCCCACCATCCTATTTTTTTTTTTTGCTAGCCCGTTCCCCCCCCCGCCCCCCACTACGGCACTAGCCCGTTACCACATACCCCCTTCCCTCATTAGACTTGCAGTTACTGCAGAGTCCGGCAGCGGGACAGAAGCGGGCGGCGGCGGTGGTTGGACTCAGGACCGGCAGGGAGAGAGAAGCGGGCGGCGGCGGTCTCTGGCCAGAGGATAAGCAAGGGGAGGCAATCGGGCAGCGTCGGTGGTTGGACTCAGGGACAGGCAGGGGTAGAGAAGCGGGCGGCGGCAGCGGTCTCTGGCCCCGCAAAAGCCGCTGCAGTTCATTGATTTAAAGCGCAGCTTTAAATCATTGATCTGCAGCGGCTTCTGTGGGGGGTGGGGGCAGGGGGTGGAGAAATAGCTGATAACTTATACCGGAATATCGGTATAAGTTATCGGCTATCGGCCTTAAAGTTCACAGATTATTGGTATCGGCCCTAAAAAATCAATATCGGTTGATCCTAAATTGACACTATGTAGTATATGTACTGTATAATATATTTACTTTGTATATACGTCCTGCTGGTTTAACATGGGTATATTTTCCTCCTTCTCCTATCTTTATTGACTTCTCTGGGCAAAATGTTACTTGATCTCTTAGTGTACAGGCTTCTGTGTGGACTTTATGGCAAATTTCAAACAGAATTCTTATAGATGCATTTTTGTGTCCGGTATTACAGCCACAAGCCCGTCTGACTACAGGTCTGTCACCTTTCATTTTGCAATATGGACCCAAAAATGCATCAGTATTAGGCCCGTATGAAACTGTCCATAAAGCCTGTACACAGAAGTAGATAAACTAAGAGATTAAGTTTCATTCTGCCCATAAAAGTCAATGAAAAGGGGAAAAGGAGGAGTGAGATGCTAAAGGGAGGCAGAGCTGGAAAGAAAAAGATTAACAGAGACAGGGCTGACACTTCTACTGGATTTATAAGTACACTGCACAGTACTGCTGTGTAATGTCCTTTATGTTGCTGTGGCTTTTGGTGGTGTGCTATAGAGATATAGGGGAAAAGGATTTCCTCTTCTCAATGAGAAGAATTGAGTAATGCTTGACCAGCAGAAAACTGCAGTTATAGATGAAGCCTACAGGGGCTGCAAAATGCCAGATATAAGCCTTACATACCTGTACATCTTATTTTTTTTAAATCACCTGAAAAGATAGAAACGTTTTAAATGACCAAAGTAATCTTTGTGGAATAGCCCATTTATGTTAAACATTATCCTCTCCTCAGAGTTCTCAACGTAAACATCCAGTGTATTCTTCATGCCGTTGACATTGCTGTTTAAAGTCACATTTTATGATCGGGATTAATGATGGTTCATGCACTAGAGAACACCATGTGGAGTCTCATGATAGCAGTGAAATCTGTGACCTACTGTCAAAGCTTCAGAGCTTTTTAAAAGACACAAAATCATTAGATGTGGATTGACTGGAAGTAACAGCTTCTCATCTTGCCTCCTATTATAGACTATTAGCTCAATATACGTGTTCACGTGTTTAAAGAATGACAATCTTATCTTGATACAGCTGCCTGGGTTCAGTCCATCATCTTACTTTCTTTTATATGCAGAACATTCTAAAACATCTGTCATTAAACACAATCAAAATATTCTGCTGACACAACAGATCTTAACATCTATCCTTGTTGTATGTAAAAGCATAGTCAGGTTTAAGGAGTAATGGACATTGATCATCATGTATCTCACATATACAGTGTATACACAAAAGAGAACATTACAAATAGTTGGGTTAACCATTCGGCCTATGTAGTCTGCCCAGTAGACAGATGGGCAGATTTACCTAGTGTATATTCAAACTACACAGTCTAAGAAAACTGCAGATTTTTGTGGGGGATTATGTTGCTTGATACATTTTGCGTATCCCAAAATTCCTTTGCCTTTACACCACCTTTGTGCTAGATTTTGGTGACAACATTTTTTGCAGTTTAAGTGAAGCTATCTCCCTTTATTTAAGTGCAAAAATGTATAATATATGTATTGCATAATATGTGTGCCTCTTTTTGGCACACATTGTTCCACATTTCTGGTGCATTTGCAATAATAAATCAGACTAATTGGATAGTGACTAAGTGGATTGACAGGGCTGCACTCACCATGCTGCACCAAAATGTCCTCCCACCATTCACATTTATGGTGTATCCATTGGATATGCTAAAAATGTCTGGACCTACACCTACTGTATGTCTGAAGCAGCCAAAGCAGTCTCCTGCTGCATCTAGATGGGAATGGAGACATGAACCTGATAGCTTTCTCCATTAGTTTCTAAATAAGTTATTTTCAGGTTTATGTTGAAGTTTTGTATCAAATAAACATGTTTTAGGTAGAAGGCATAGGCACAAGGCACAGAAGTACAAAAAGAGAGGATAATGAAAAATAACAATAACGTATAAGTCCGCCATCCCACAAACTAATTAACATATATTTAGAAAAAAGTAATAAAATAGGTTGAGCACTTCTAGTAACAATAGAATCAATAAGAATCAAAAGAAGGGAAAATATATAGAGGGGTAAAAGGGGATATATAGAGGGGTAAAGACAAACACAGTAGGTATAAGCTACTGGTCAGGGGATGTCCTAGAGGAGCAGTTATTCAGTGTTTTTACAAATTACCTAAATAAAAGACCCATACGATTTCAAATGCAGTATAGTTTTCTATATGCCTTTTGTTGGGTATAGTTGCACATTATAGGTATAGTTGCACATTATGAGAAATCGCAGTGAGTAAGATCAATGACATTTTCTGTTTTTACCATACTTGCAGTGCTACGACAGACAGCTCAGAAGAAATGGCCCCCACAGGCTCGGCAGGAAAGAGGCAACATTGAGCTGAACAGGAGTAGTGAATCCAAAATAGATGGTAAGGAGTGGGACACTTAGTTTTCTAGTGATGTTATTCATCTACTATCTGACATTCTCATCACTGCACAGCTCTTACTTGCTTCAATGTATGTCTGCGTTAATGTAACATAGGAATCCAATCAATGTTTAAAGGAAACCTATGTGGAAAATTGGCAGTGGATTACCGTACCATTGAATTCAAAGTTTTTTGTTTTTTTCCAAAATGTATTACGTGTGCAGATTTTCCCCATTGACTATGATGAGGAAGTCAAAATATGAAATAAGCCTAAGGCTGTTTACATTTAAATATCTGCAACTATATCCATAGTGTAAATCTGCAACAAATCTGCACTAAAATCAACATGAGTCGGTACCGATTTACTCCTGCAGACTTATATGTGGTTACACTGTGTGTGATTTTTTTTCTTTTCAAAAAACTTCTTTATATAATTTTTTTTAGTAATAACACAGTAGAAAACAGCATAGGACACAGAGGTTCCTAGAACCTGTGTATGATTTTAAGTGCAGATTGTCCGAAAATTTCTACAGTTGACTCATCCTGTTTGAAAGTAGCCTAAGGATAGGGTCACATGTAGTGCATATGCTGCTTATTTAGTACATATGCATATTTCAGTGCTAGCAAAATCTACGGGTGTTTATTTTTACTCCCATAGACTTTGCTAGCACTGAAATATGCATATGCATCGAATACACAGTGTAAACACTACATGTGACACTACCCTTAAGGTACTATTTTCGATATACTCAGTAGTATCACTGGTGCTGGAAATGGACTGCAGTGTCACCGTTCCGGCAGGTAAAGATGTTGATCTGGGCACCTGGGAGGAAAAGTCTGTAAGCCCCAATGCCAGGATGCTGGAGTAAGGATTCGGAAGACGTGTTTTGTAAACATTTTCCTGGTTTATTAGAATAAAAATGACAACGCGTCCCTCGCTTCGTCAGGTCATGATAACAAACAAGAGATCATTGCTTTTATACATAAGCCTGTTTAAAAAAGTGCGGGAGAAAGAAACGCTGTGATGACGTAATTGGATGGCCGGAAGTGATGTGCCGGCATGAGCATCACATTTTGTTACATGATAAAATTTGACACATTACAAATGAATAAAGATGAAAAAACATTATAAAAACAATTGTAAAAAATGCAGTTATGAGATAATAATTTTCGCACCTCATATTGTGTTCTTGTGCGCACCAGTTCGGGAGCGTGTGTGTGTGTTTACTGCACACATTTCTGAGAGTCCACTTTTGAAAAGTGCTTTTTTATATTCTTGTAAGGGTGTGTGTTAGTTTAGAGTTACGGTTCCTGAGTAGTCTCCGTGCACCGGCCCTGCTGTGTTCCGGACATGGGATGTGTAGGAGTGCCGATGTTCATTCTTTTCTGTAGGGCTGAGAGCGGATTGGCTGTGATGTGTTTATGTAAAACACGTGAGTAAAAGGTGATTGGTCAGGAGGCTTTGTTTACTGATACAGCGTCTCAAGGTGATGGTTTTCTGCTAATCTTACGGGATCTTAGTTGTGGATTTATATGAAAGTTTAAGTGGAGGCTGTGAGAACTCCCAAGGTATTTTGAGCAGAAGTACTGATTCAGTAGTAAGGGCGTACATTTAAACGATGCTTGCATATTAGAACAGGATGATCATAGCATATTATTTTGTCTGAATGGTCTATAATTATGAGCTATGGCATGCATATTAGAACAGGAGAAGTTTTCACCATAAAACACCCTATGGATTGCTGTTCCAGATATGTGATTTATGTGGTTGAATGTTGATGTGGGCAACAATATGTCGGCCACAGAACCAAAGAGCTGCACCATAGGCTGAACAACCACCGGGCAAACATAAAAAAGGAGTTTCTTTTACATAATGTTTCTCGACACTGTCTGGAGAAACATGCTGGAATGAATGATCCAATACAGATATACCCTATAGACCAGATTGATGATGAAACCACAAACAGATTTGAAGAACTAGTGAAGTGAGAAATGTACTGGATATTCCGTCTTGGCACTTTAACCCCAAGAGGTTTAAATGAAGCCACTGAAATATTCGGCAGACACCCATGAAGATCCTGTAATCTAACTCTGGTCATTCGCCTCATTATGACATAATATCCAACTTTGGGCATTGTCATCACCCCATGCCCAACACTTAAACACGGGACCATTATATGCCTTAACTATTATATCAACATCAGACATGGACATCATGCCCCATTTCATCTAAACAAAGCATGACACCATGCCCTATTACGAGCATTGCTTTGTCATCATGTTATATCAGCATGTACCCTTCACCATACAATCAAGGTGGCATTATAACATATGACACTGCTATGGTCTATTTATACACTTTATACATATAGCTCATAACTATAGACCATTCTGACACAATTATATGCCACCCTGTTCTAATATGCATGCTATAGCTCATAATAATAGATAATTCAGACAAAATAATATGCTATGATCATCCTGTTCTAATATGCATGCATCGTTTAAATGTACACCCTTACAACTGTATCAGTACTTCTGCTCAAAATACCTTGGGACTTCTCACAGCCTCCAAGTAAACTTTCATATAAATCCACAACTAAGATCCCGTAAGATTAGCAGAAAACCATCACCTTGAGACGTCCTTCTCCAAATTAGGTAAATACGTGCACAGAGAAAACACACTGACTCTCTCATTGGGTCAAAGCAGTTCTCTGATTTATTGTATAGCATACACACAAGATATATCCTTCAGTAGGGCGTAGCACATTGTATAAGCATTCTAATTGGTTAGCTACTTTACGTAAGCATTGCATCATAATCTCTCTGTGCCATAAAGGGGATGTCACACATGGTGTAATACAGGATGTAACCTCCATTTTAGAAGAATGATCTTCATTTTACATATATGTACATATCCCTTGGAGATCATTATTCATTCCTTATTCCTAACAAATCCTCCAGTATACCCTTCGCAATCCTCTTCTTCTGTGGTGGCAATGGCACATTCCTTATGTATGTTCCCCTGGTCACAGGATTTTGGTATACTAGAGGATTCATCTGTCTCTACCTAAGTTTAAGGAACTGGAATTATAGGAAAGATGGATTCAACCCACGCCTTTACCTGATCCTGGACTGTAAACTCGACGGGGACCCCCCTCGGGACTCCTATCGCATATATATATATATATATATATATATATATATATATATATATATATATATATATGTGTGTGTGTGGATCGAAAGAATCTGGAACTGACCTCTTGGCCCACACACATAGTACACAGACCCCTTATATGTAGCGGTACCCTTAGGACAGGTAATGACCTGACATACATCAAAATCACAAGTGGCAATGGGAGAGGAGGTCTTTACCCAGAACACATAGGGTGAGAACTGTACTATGGCTATGAGCTATAACACCAGTAATCACACAAATAACATGGTGAATGTATTGTTCTGGAACCAGGCTATTCTTGAACCTCTTGCAATGAGATGCATGGATCTAGGTGGATCTCCCTTCTAACTTGACTGAGGTGGGCGTGGTTAACAGAACCTGGTACGGACATCATATCTGGGTTCAAAAGTGTTCCTGATGTGTTTCTTTGTCAAGACCCAGTCCCAGCCTTTGATGAGAACAGGATTTGGAAGGGAAACAAAGACTCGACCATGTATGTTAGACGTTAAAGGGGTATTCCAGGCAAAAACTTTTTTATATATATCAACTGGCTCCAGAAAGTTAAACAGATTTGTAAATTACTTCTATTAAAAAATCTCAATCCTTTCAGTACTTATGAGCTTCTGAAGTTAAGGTTGTTCTTTTCTGTCTACGTCCTCTCTGATGACACCTGTCTCGGGAAACGCCCAGTTTAGAAGAAAATCCCCATAGCAAACCTCTTCTAAACTGGGCGTTTCCTGAGACAGGTGTCATCAGAGAGCACTTAGACAGAAAAGAACAACCTTAACTTCAGAAGCTCATAAGTACTGAAAGGATCAAGATTTTTTAATAGAAGTAATTTACAAATCTGTTTAACTTTCTGGAGCCAGTTGATATATATATATATATAACTTCAAAAAATGGTGCGGCACTCCAAATGTCCAAAAAAATAACTTATTTATTCCACATGTCAAACAGTGCGACGTTTCAGCCCCTCAATGGAGCTTTTTTCAAAGCTCCATTGAGGGGCTGAAACGTTGCACTGTTTGACATGTGGAATAAATAAGTTATTTTTTTGGACATTTGGAGTGCCGCACCATTTTTTGAAGTTATCAATTGGCTGTGATCGAGCCAGAGGAGCTGGCACCCGTCTGCTGTGGTATAGTAGTGCTGCATTTTTTTGGATATCTATATATATATATATATATATATATATATATATATATATATATATAATATAAAAAAGTTTTTGCCTGGAATACCCCTTTAATTTCAGCAACATATTTGGCCATTGACTCATATTTCAACTGAATTTGTTGTGGGTAATAGACCCCTAGTCTAGGAAAGGACCCGAACAACTTGTTAACCCGAGTTAACTTGTGTGGGGCCTTGGGGGTGTGCCTTACACAAAACAGGGCTATTGGTATACTTAGCAACAAATTCGTGCCTGTCTCTCTAGTCATTTTGAGCAGTTTTGATTTTAGAATTCCATTTTATCTTTCTACCTTTCCACTGCTCTGAGGTCTGTAGGAAGTATGTAAGGCTAAGTGAGACCCTAGTATTTTCCATACAATGGGAGTTGGCTCAGTCCTTCCTGGGTTGCATCTCACACAGATGAGACAGGCTTGACAGTACTTGACCTGGGCTGGTGTGATTCCTGGAGCAATCCACAATTTGCTTATTAGATCCTTCATGATGGTTTTGGACAAATGAGTGGATCCACGAGCCAGGGCTACAATCATAGGATACAATGCTCGGGGTAGGCACTTTTTTCTTTTGAGTCCATAGTCCAGATGCTTCCTGAGATGCTCTTCTCTTCTTCCACATTTTCTTCTCCTCCTGACTTGCTTGTTCTTGCATCTTCTCCAATAGGTCCCATGAGGCTTGCTGTGGATCCTCTTGTTGGGTTGCCATCAAACAGACAGCAGTCTCTTCCTTTCCTTTCCATCCCACTTCTATCTCTCCCACTGCCGTCTTCTTTGCTGCTTGATCCGCCAGTGCATTCCCTCTCACCTCAGCGGTGTTTGTTCTGGTATGGGCCTTGGCCGTGATCACCACTACCTGTTTTGGCAGTAGTTCTGCTGACATTAATTGCGCTATCGCTTGCATGCACCCTGCACCATTTTTCAAGCTTGTTTCAAAGCCCGTAATTCAACCTCTTGGGCAGACTGATCTGGCTGTAACTGTTCCTTGTGCAACACTTGGTGCTCAGACGTTACTGGAAAGCCAGAATGGTGCCTGCCCTTGTCATCAGCAAACCGGGAGCCATCCACGAACCTTACGTGGGCTGTGTTGTCCAAGGGTGTATCTTGCACGGTAGGAGATGGTCTGACTTCAGCGTCCATCAATGTGAGGCAATCATGTGGTTCCCCACCATAAAAGGATTCTGTTGAAGCCCAGAAGTCTTCAAGTACTTCTTCTGCCTTGAGGTCAGTTTTGTTTTCTCCATCCTCTTGCTCATACCCCCCCCCCCCCTTGGGAGAGGAAGAAGTGCAGGTGGGTTAAGGATGAGATAGCGTGTAATTTTTATGTTGTCTGGAAGCAGAAGGCTGTACCGGAGCCTTAGGTGATGGCAGCAGTGAGGTGCCTTGGTTGGGTCTGCTGGAGAATGGCTGAGATGTCATGAGGAGCCAGAACTGTAAGAGGGTGTCCAAGCACTATATCAGAGGTGACATCCAGGAGAGAACTGGCTACATGCACAGCTCTAACTCAAGAGGGGGCTGCTCGGGCCAAAGGGTCAAAACGTTTGAAGTAGTATCCCAAGGGCCTATTTTGGCCTCCTTGAGCTTGGGTGAGGACTCCATTGGCATAATGGGGGATGCCCAGTGCTGGTGCAGAGGAAATGGATGCCTTGAGTGAGTGAAAGGAGCGGACAGAAGCTGCAGTGAGTAAGAAGAGTGTTCGAGGATCCCTGGGAATGCAATCATACAGTGGTTGCATGATGAGGGAGGCATCCTGTATCCATGGGCGACAGTAGCAGACAAGGCCCAAGAAAGTTTGAAGCTGATGTAGAGTGTCCGGTTCGTGAATATCTGAGATGGCCTTACGACCTTAGTCCGTAAGGTGTTTGACTCCTTGGCTTATGCAGTGGCCTAGGAAAACTACTTTAGGAAGACCAAGTTTGAGTTTCAGCTGTAATCGGCCAGGAAAGTCAAGAGTGAAGTGGTGGTGTTGAGTCAGACTTCCTGGTCGGGAGCACAGAGTAACAAGTCATCCATGTATTGTAGGACCTCCACTTCTGGGTGTTGGGCTTGCCAAGGTTGGAGTACAGAGGCCATGGCCTTGCTGAAGGAAGAAGGGCTATTTTGGGCCCCTTGTAGGATCACTGTCCAAGTGTATTGGTCTCTCTCTCATGGGTAAAGGCAAACAGAAACTGGCTGTCTGTTTGCCAGAGGAATTGAGAAGTAGGCATCGGCCAAATCGATTATAGTGAAGATAGCAGTAGTAGTATTACATGGTGATGGCTCCACATTCAAGTAAAGACTTGACTTGCTTAGAGATGGCCATAAGTTGTGGGTACTGTGGCTTGTAAGATCACATGGACTGGCGGTACTTTCATGTGGCCAATGTCATGTGGACCGGTGTTCCACAAATGGGCTGGAACAGTTGAGATGACATGTTGGAGCAACTCATCAGGCGTCATGGTGATAGCAGGATCTGAAGAGATGGCCATGAGAAGGCAGGTTTCCTCTGGGTCCAGTGTTGAGCTAAGGGTGACAGAGCCATCTTCTTGGAATTGTATGTTAGCCTGGACTTTTTGCAAAAGATCAGTACCTAGCAGGTTGAAAGTGCGACTGATTCTAAACTTTGGTAGAGTACTAGAGGGTAGATGAAGCTGCAGCAATTTAACCGGGAGAGGGTGTGTAATAGAGCTGTGCTGAACAGTCCCCTCAAGTCTTGTACAAGGAAGCTGCATATCCGTAAGCCAGGAATGAGGTATGGCCTGATTACATAGAATGCTGCGGGCTGCACCAGTGTTGACCAGGAAGGGAAGTTCCTGCCCTCTTACTGTGCGTGTTACTTGTGGGGTTGGAGCATACACACAGTTTCCCCTCCTGTCACTGGCTTGCCGGCTTCCTATGCTGTTGTGATGGGAGGTGTTTGTTTGTTGGACTCATAGGTGACAACTGGAGCAGTTCCTGTTTATGTGGCCAGTTTTGCCAGACCCATAACAGTGTCTGGCTGGGGGCGGACCTTTAGGACTTTCAATCATGACTGCCAGCACACCCATCTTTTTCTTCTTAATGGAGACTTCCAATCCCTTCGGGTTTGGCCCACGGGAGATTAAGGGATGAGCCTGGGGTGCTGGCTGGAGAATAGATCGTACCATGCCAGGGACAGGGGCGGTACTCATGATAGTGTGGCAGTGGGGGTGTGGAGCACCACAGAAGAAACAAGTCTCTCAGAGGGAGGGATTCTGTTGATCACATACACTACACACCCATCCCTCCTCTTCTTTGCTGGTGCCATTATAGGGCTGTGGCTGCCCGTGCCATCCCTCCTCTTCTTTGCTGGTGCCATTATAGGGCTGTGGCTGCCCGTGCCCCGACTCTATCTTACAGAAATAACATTTACATTCTTCATCATAAATTTGCTGTCCCCCCCCCCCCCCCCTCAAATTCTGCCACACACAGACCGTCTCTAATAAGTCATCATCTTCTAGTTTGCCTTGCTTATGTCGGAGGAGACTCTATCACATCACTAAATTGAGTATTCCTCCCTTAATTATTTCCAACTTAGGAATTTGTCTCACATGTCCGCTACATGTTGGCACATTTCATATATTACCCATTTCTTGTACTGGTTGAAGACTTTTCTCTCAGCTCCCTATGTGTATTTCAACTGTGATTTCACCGTGAGACAGACACCTGGCTATCTCTACTGCTCTTGCCTTCTCCCCATCTGTCCTTGAATCAGACACCGGACTGATTTCAATACAGGAATATGAGAAGCGCCTCACATCATGGAAGTTTCAATATCACACAGGAGTAAGATTTACTGACAAAATTCACAGAACATCAACCTGCTCACAGACTGGGGTTCTTATTCTCGCCCCTCGAAGCTGCTCTCTGTGACCGTGCCTCCCACACCAGATATCAGAGTAACGCTAACAAAGGACACTATCAGAGGTAAGATTACTAATTTTCTTACCCTGATTTACGGCTGCAGTCATGGTGTCCGTTGAAAGGTTATCCCGTCCTCTGGCGTTGCTCGGTCAGAGAAGACATCTCGAGCCCCATGTTGGGCGCCAACAGTTTTGGCTGCGTTCCAAGTGACCGCTCTAGGTCGATGTCCTGCTCCAAATTAGGTAAATACATGCACGGAGAAAACACGCTGACTCTCTCATTGGGTAAAAGCAGTTCTCTGATTTATTGTATAGCGTACACACAAGATATATCCTTCAGTAGAGCATAGCACATTGCATTCTAATTGGTTAGTTACTTCACGTAAGCATTGCATCATAATCTCTCTGTGTCAAAAGGGGATGGTCACACAGTGTGTAATACAGGATGTATCCTCCATTTTAGAAGAATGATCTTCATTTTACATATATTATCCATTACAATCTCTTGTTTGTTATCATGACATGACAAAGCGAGGGACCCCTTGCGAAACGCGTTGTCATTTTTATTCTAAGGAACTAGGAAAACGTTTACAAAACATGTCTTCCGAATCCTTACTCCAGCATCCCGGCATTGGGGCATAAAGACTTTTCCTCCCAGGCGCCCAGATCACCATCTTCTTGACCTGCCAGAATGGTGACACTGCAGTCCATTTCCAGCGCCAGTGATCCTGCTGAACTGACCGACATCACTGATGATCAAGATTGATGCACGGCAGCCACGGGAAACCTTATGAATGTTAAATACACTACTTTAATGCGATTACCAGTGTTGTGCCTTACGCGCAACAGAAGAAGGTGAGTGTGCCTATCTCACCTTGCTTTCTTCTATCCCATCTACTTGTCAGATCTCAGTAACGGCATTTAGATAGCGCCCCATTTGTTCCTTTTTTTCTTCTTTTGCTCATATTTTCCATATACAGTATACCTTGTGATGTGAGTGTATAAAGTACGTACATGTACATTCTCTGGCATCCTATGTTTGACATTTTTTTTACACTAAGTGAGGGAGGTCTCTGATTTTATTTTCCATATGGTGTGAGGAAAATGTGAGGTGAAATCTGATTGGTTGTTAAAAGCAACTATTCTGCTTTTCCTCTACGCTCGATTTTTTTTTCTACATCTCCTCCAGTCAGTACTCTTTACATAATTAAAAGATGTAATGTCTTTGTTACAACATATGTTTGGGGGGGTGGGGTGCAGGGGAAGACCCATGAGGAGCTAGTGGGCTGCTCCTGCAAGTTCTGTAATATCTTCTCTGTCTTCCATTTCTCTCTGCTGCTCCTGAAATGGTTCTTCTTAGTCATTTTAGGCTGTGAAAAATGCAGCTGTGGAATAAATGCAGAGCTGTCTAAGAGAAGCTTCTGCTGATAGACACTGACTACAGAGGAGACTGTTTGTAGTTACTAGTTAAAGGGGTATTCCTGTGCTTTAAAATGTATCCCCTATCCCCACAATATATAGAATGGACCCTGTGCATGTAGTGACATATCAGCACATGCTCCATGCACTGTCTATGAGAGCACCGACGATACCCCAGTAGAGTGTGTTATGACATGTCGCTCCATGTGCATGGAGCGACATGTCATCACACACTCTACTGGGGTATCGTCGGTGCTCTCATAGACAGTGCATGGAGCTTGTGCTGATATGCCACTCCATGCACAGGGAGAGAAGGAGCACCATTCTGAAGATCACTGGAGTCTCAGTGGTAAGATTCCCACAGACCTCCACCCACCCCCACACGCAATATGTGGATACGTTATTATATACTTGCGTACCCCTTTTGACCATATAATTTTGTACATGAGCGGAAAGTACACCCAGTAATGAAACAGGGCTAGGAAGGAAAGAAAAGTAATGTAAAGTGGTATTCCAGCATTAGAAATGTTTTTTATTTTATATATGTTAACGGGCTTTGTGTAAAAAAATTAAAAATAAATAAAAAGTGATACTTGCTAACCCTGGTCCACCACAGCTACCATTGCAGAGACTTTTGGTGCCTCCCTGCATCCTTTTTCTGAGATGATCTGTCAGAACAGTACCTGTCCACTTGGGCAATTAATGACAGCTGCAGATAGTGATTGGCTGAGTGGGCAGGTCCTCTTTCGACATGTCATCTCTGAAGAAGGGAGAAGAGATGTGCAGTGGAGGACTGAAAGTCACTAGAGTAGGGGCTCTAGGGGACTGGGGTATGTAAGTATCCCATACAGCAGCTGGAAAGTACTGAAAGGCTTGAGATTTGTAGATAGAAGTAATTTACAAATCTGTGCCTCTTTTTGTCTCTAGTTCATTTGAAAAAAAAATTTCCTCTGGAATACCCCATTAACTTCTGCAGCTGTATGTTACTCCAAGAACGAAGGAATATACCTCATCTTTGCTTCTTAGGGTTGTCGTACCTAGCCCGAAAAAATAAGAGTATCATTATTGCTTTCAATCATTTTACAGATTTATATTTTTCTTACTACATCAACATGCAGATCGGCTTTTTACAAAGCAGAGAAATCTTTTATCCTTCTTAATTTACAACACGTTTTATAATCTTTTGCGAATATGTGTAAAGTTCTGCCCTGTTCTCCTTATGTGAACTCAGTCCTCAGATTGCCTTTCCACTATGGGATGGGCTCCATAACATGGCATCTGATACCTGTTCATATCACTGGGTGTGTATATGCCTTGAAGACTCTTTTTGCAGACCTACCTAGCTGAGATGAATCTGCTTTCCCTTGCCACCCAAGGGTATTATTTTCTGTATCTGTAAGTGTCCTAGGCTCTCTGCTTGAAATAAATTTGGCATTCTCCTGAGGTCCTGCTGTCCTTGCCTGCTGCTTCATGTTGGTCTCATAATAGGGTCAAAACGTTTTGACAGTCTTGTCTGTGTTTTTTTCATGAGAGGTAGATGTGATGTCCGGTAGTTTGGGGGCTTACGAAAGACAATGGCCATGAATGGCTCACTGTAAAAGCTTATAATTGTTTCTTATGGTTTATTAGATCATAATAAGATCACCTTTCATATTGTACCTTAGAATTCAGTTTCTTCTTCTTTAACCCCTTAAGGACTCTTATTTTTACGTTTTAGTTTTTTCCTCCTCGCCTTCTAAAAATCATAACTCTTTTATATTTTCATCCACAGACTAGTATGAGGGCTTGTTTTTTTTGCGACCAGTTGTCCTTTGTAATGACATCACTCATTTTACCATAAAATGTATGCCGCAACCAAAAAAAGTACTATTTGTGTGGGGAAATTGATAAGAAAACCGCAATTTTGCTAAATTTGGTTTAGTTTTCACACTGTACACTGTACACTTTACGGTAAAATAGACCGGTTTTCTTTATTCTGTGGGTCAATACGGTTAAAATACTACCCATGATTACATACTTTTCTATCATTGTACTGCTTAAAAAAAAATCGCAACCTTTTTAACCAAATGAGTGCGTTTAAAATCCCTCTTTTTTGCTTACCTATAACTTTTTCATTTTTTGGTATAAGCAGCGGTATGAGGGCTCATTTTTTGTGCCGTGATCTGTACTTTTTTTTTTTATACATTTCCATACATAAAACTTTTAATACATTTATCAATTTTTTATTTTATTTTTATAAAATGTTGTAAAAAAGCAGCAATTTTGTTTTTCTTTTTTACGTTCAGGCCGTTCACCGTACGGGATAATTAACATTATATTGTAATATTGCCGTATTTGCATGTGGCAATACCAAATATGTTTATTTAAAAAATTTTTACACTTTTTGGGGGTACAATGGAAAAAATTTACAATTTACATTTTTATTGGGGGAGGGGATTTTTCACATTTTTTTTACGTTTATTTTTTACTTTTTTTTACTTTTAGTTTTACACTTTAATAGTCCCCATAGGGGACTATTTATAGCAATCATTTGATTGCTAATACTGTTCAGTGCTATGCATAGGGCATAGCACTGATCAGTATTATCTCAGACCAGAGCATAAGATGCCGGGAGACGGACGGAAGCAGGTGAGGGGAGTTCTATCCGCCATTACAGATGATCGGATCCCACGCGGCAGCGCTGCAGGAGATCCAATCATGCATTTTTCGGACCACACTCCCACAGATGCCATTATCTGTATTGATCACGGCATCGGAGGGGTTAATGGCAGACATCCGTGCGATCGTGGATGTCTGCCATTACCGGTGGGTCCCTAGCTGCTATCAGCAGCCGGGAACTGCTGCGCATGACCCAAGCATCGCTCCGATGCTTGCGGTCATGTACAGGACATAAATGTACGTCCTGGTGCGTTAAGTACCACCGCACCAGGACATACATTTACATCCTGTGTTGTTAAGGGGTTACATTTACCTTCAAGCATACCGTAGGTCTTCTTTTTAAATGGTTAGGTGGATAGAAGAAATTAAGTGACATTTCGTTAGGATATGCAAACAGAAGAGTTTAAAAAAAAAAAAAAAAAACAAGATCCGATTTTTTGAAAATGTACTGTTTGGCCCACAGGCCGTCCCTAGGAGGCAGCACTGCCATCTTTATTATACATACTTTTATAAGTTGTTGTGGCTTGTATGCAATAACTGAAGTTTCGTAGTGATTTATATAACTAATGTAATCATCTTTGATTTGAAACATACGACCCTATGAGAAGATAAGCTAAGACATTGGTCATCAGTATTGGTAAATGTATCTGATTATTCAGTATTGACATGTTATAAAGACTTTTCACATCTACCAACACCACTCTGTGCCCTGTTTACATGGTTCTTGCTTCCCTGATCAAGCAGTCGGAATGTGACACTGAGCCGCAACGCTTGCCTTAGTCTAACTAATTTCCATCACAAATATGTTGGGTTTTCAACCTCTAAATCTTTAAGGCTGTTAAGCTAATTATGAAGGACAATGAACTTCCCAGAATCAAGTGAAAATTGGCAAAAACCACTGATGGCAGTGGCCCGTGTATGTGGCATTGACCGAGAGTTATGGCTTCATGCCAATGTATGTAGCGTATGTGAATGTCTGCTTATCCTAACAATGTAGGTTCATTGTTTTGTTCATGTTTTGTCTAATATGACAATTAAAAGTTTTAAAAAAAGAACAAAAACAAATCCCTTGTTATAATGGTTTATGAAAAACACTTATGATGAGCAGAATGTATATTGTAAAATATATAATTTTAGCCACAGGGGTGAAACTAATGCTTAAAACTGCTAGTAGCTAATGCAAAAATTACTAAATTGTATAACCATGGGTTATATATGGAATAGCCCACTCTATAGATGCAGGGTGTTGGCCACTAACTGCAGCTGAAAATCTAACAACAAAAGTTTTTTGTTTTTTTTTAAGTATTTAAAAAAAATGCCCCTTAATAAAAATGTAAAACAATACCTAAAATCTAAACTATAAAAACATGTAACTTATCTCGTATCACCAACAGAATATCTGAACAACATTTATCCCGCAAGGTGAACTCCATAAATAAGATAAATAATACCCAATGCCAGAATTGGCTTGTCTGGTCATGTAGCATTCCAAAAACATGGATTAAAAAGGGACCATCTTCAAAATGGCATCCATGAAAAGTAAAGCTCACTGAAAAAATAAGCCCTAAAACAGCTCTGTAGGTTGAAAAATTAAGCCATGGGTGTCAGAATGTGGTGATGCAAGATATTTTTTTATTTTGTTTTAAAAACAACATAAAAATGTTAATTGGTAAAACACAACAAAACTATATACATTTTGGTTTTGTTTTAATTGTACTGATCTACATAAGTCAAATAGGAAAATAAAGTATTACTTAGTCCCCATGCATATCAATGGTCTGTCTGTGTAATGCAGGACAGGATTGATCCTCCAGAGAAAGAGATACTCTTTGTAACCACTCTTTACTCTGGTGAGGAGACCCCATTTATCAACTCTCTAGCTGACTGGCTGAACACCTACATATAAAAGTGAAGAGGGCCATTCCTATAACCCTAGTATAGGAAATCATTATTGGCACTGACAACGGGATAGATTTGAGTTTTCAATTTGTCCTATAGGAGAGATTCTTAAGCACAGAGGACGGACACTTAAAGGGGTTATCCAGGAAAAAACTTTTTTTTTATATATTAACTGGCTCCAGAAAGTTAAACAGATTTGTAAGTTACTTCTATTAAAAATTCTTAATCCTTTCAGTACTTATGAGCTGCTGAATTTGAATTGTTTTTTTCTGTCTTAGTGCTCTCTGATGATAACTGTCTCAGGAACTGTCCAGAATAGAAGCAAATCCCCATAGCAAACCTCTTCTACTCTGTGCAGTTCCCGAGACAAGCAGAGATGTCAGCAGAGAGCACTGTTGCCAGACAGAAAAGAACAACTCAACTTAAGCAGCTGATAATTATTGGAATGATTAAGATTTTTTAATAGAAGTAATTTACAAATCTGTTTAACTTTCTGGACCCAGTTGATATAAAAAAAAAATTTCTGGAATACCCCTTTAAAACTCTTTCACTCTTTATAAATGTTGCTCTGTATAGTCAGTACATAGTCGGCACTTCACTAGAGGGATGCAGATATATAAATATACTTCTGTTTCTTTTTTAGTTTGGAGTCCATTTCCCTCATACTTTCTGCTTGGCTGCCTGTAAATGTTACCTTTGATCTGTTAGCAGGATATCATTTCAGGAGTGGCAAAGCGAAGATGCAGAAAATTATCTGGAAAAAAAATGTCAGGATGTCAGCTATTTGGCAAAAACACATTGGCACTATGCCAGGTACTCATTTCCCAAGCCCAGTTGTTTGGTGAACTCCCTACAGTATGCAAAGGAATGGGGTGTGTGAGTGTTCAGGACCTTGTTGTTTTTTTTAGATGATAGTGTAACAGATTGATAAATACTAGACATGGAAATAGTTAAGGGATATCAGTGTCACATTTTCTGGCTGCTGCAATATGGATTCAACTGTTGGGTTCTGTCTGCCTACAAATCCCCTGGGTACTGTACAAGAGACGTGAACCTTGTATAACAGGTGATCCCTCTAGAGGAAGTTTAGAAGGAACCTGTCATTTCCACATAGACCTTTACTGGAGTGTTTAAAGGAGTACTCCGATGCTAGTTTTTTTTTATGGTAAACTAACCCTAAAGTAAAGTTATATAACACTGTAAATTACTTACCTTATCCATATCGCTCTTTTCCTGGTCTTCTCCCGCATTTCTCCTCCTAATGGAAGCTGGCTCCTTTTTCTTCAATCTATGACGCTCGACCGCTGTTTCTTCTGCAACGCCGCCATCTTAGCCCGGTGACTCATCGCTCCCATGAGTCACTGCGGGCTGTGCCAGCCTCCCAGCCCAGAGTCGGCTACTCCCCCAAAGTTAATTTATTCTGCGCATGCGCAGTACTACGCAAATAGCGTAGGGCTAACGCTAGGCTCCTATCGCTGCCTACGTTAGCCCTTTGCTATATGCTATTGAGAAAGGTTGTGCTGGGAGCTCAGTGTAAAGGAGAGCTCCTGTCTGATATTATCTTTGGGAAGGCTGCTGCACCACTGTGTCACCAGGCCACAGATTGGAGATCTTCTTAGGGTATACTTTGGCTCTCTATTTTGTATAACTGTATCCTGACATGTAGCTTTAAAGTCTAAGATCAACATTATGGATGAGAAAAATTGAAAGACTGTGTGATGTTCATGTTGCCTTTTGGCTTCTTCTAAGAAATCACCAGATGAGTTTTCTAATTGCAGGTAAATGTGGAAAGTGCAGGAAAGTCAAGGGACTTCAAAACAAAATCAGGCAATACTGTCAGAAAGACTTTGGTAAGTCAGTGTGACTTTCTTTATTCCTCTGCCAGCAGAAGAGCCAATTCTGTCTGGCTGCAGTCTTAATAAACTTAAATGTTTTCAATTTGGATTTTTGCAGTTTTTCGAGGGAGAATTGGCAGCAAAAAGATTGTGGGTAAGGAAACGCGATATGATGTCCAGGTGGTAATTACCTACAAGAACAATTTCCCCATCCTAAGGCGGGAATACATGTGGGTGCCAAATACCTGCGATTGCCCCAGCTTACTAGAGAAAAGGGAATATATTCTGATGGCCAGGAGGCATGTTAACTATGAAAAGACTCTCAACAGGATATTGCTCGAAACAGACAGTTTTGTGCGTCTGTACAAACCAAAGGAAGACAAGATGCTTCGAGATCTCGACCAAGAGTGTGTCAAGTACGGATACCAAACACACCCGAAAGTGAACCAATAACCCTACTGCAGAGAATTCACCATTTACAGACAGTGGGGGAGATTTATCAAAACCTGTGCAAAGGAAAAGGTGCCCAGTTGCCCATAGCAACCAATCAGCTCCCTTCTTTTATTTTGCACAGGCCTTGTTAAAAATGAAAGAAGCGATCTGATTGGTTGCTATGGGCAACTGGGCAGCTTTTCCTTTGCACAGGTTTTGATAAATCTCCCCCAGTGTGTACTGTCTGTGTATAGACTATTTAAAGTATTGTTGGACAGATCTGGATTATGTAATATTCTATACCTGGGTCAAGAAGGTATAACAATAGTATTATAATGGAACATGTTGCCAGTTTGCCTAAAAGTAAAATTCTAAAAGGAGTAGTCAGGGGAACTTAACTTAGCAGACACTTATCCTCTATTTACAGGTCCCAGCAGTCCTACCCCAGGAATAGGATTTCCTGTATGGGGCCCAGTCTATTTACCAGTCCTCGGCGTGCTCTGGCCCTTCCAGATGAGCGCATTTGACGGCCTGTTCAGCCAATCACCAGCTGGGGGGGCACATCGCTCCGACTGGTGGTTGGCTGAGCAGGCGTCACTTGCGCATGTCCAGTAGAGTGGGGGCCAGAGCTGCCTCGTACCAAATATTGCTGAGGGTCCCAGTGGTCAGACCCCTGCAATCAGACACTTATCAGACAGTTATTCCCTTATCCACAGAATAGGAGATAAGTTCAGCTCTCCAGACTACCCCTTTAAAGAGGGGCATAGCTCAGAAAGGAATATTGAAATGCTAATACATTCATAAGTACACAAGAAGTTATTCTATATATACAGTATATGTATTTGATATACTACAGCACACACTATGCAGATTAACACAATGGTGCGTGGACAAATGCACATGTTTTCCATTTTACACAGAACCAAATTCAAACATTTGTAATCTGCTATTCTGGTCAAGGTGTTAATAGATGGTGTATTCACCATGAAACTTGCCAAATGTATCACATTTATTTTTTACATTATGTTTTATAAGCCAGATTCCAGTTCTAGACGTTCTATTTTTTTTTACCAGATTGTATTAAAATGTATATTCAGCCATATATTTATAGAGGAAAACACAGAGATGCATATGCAGTATGCATAATTTATTTTCACATGCTTTGAATCACCACTTATTAAAGCAGCAATGGCGTGCACCAGTGTGCAAGAATATCTATTTATAAAAGGTGATATGTGTAAAAGAAGGGTACGTGTGGAAGTATGAGTGAAGCTGTATGGATGAAAAATGTTTACAATGCATTTATGAAAAAAAAAAAGATGAACAAACATGAACGCTAGACTTGCTGCTTCTTTATAAATGCTAAATTCTCAAAATTCTTAAATGAGTTGTATTAGACTTTATTTATGAGGACATGTAGATCTATTGTGTGCTCCCTGATGGAAATGCCCTCTTTTACCTATAGCCAAGAGCCATATCCAGCACTCCTTTCTACTACTGGTGTCCACTGAAGGTAAATGACATCTATTTCAATGGGCTACCTTTTGCACTTTGTTTCCCTTCCATCGTGTGCATTCCAGGTGCTGGCTGGAGGATCTGCAATCTTAATAGGGAGCTGTTACAAGCAGATAACCTTGACAATTTTTGGGTAGTACTACTACTCCCATCATGGAGCACGCTCTGTTCCATGTTGCGAGCTGTAGTACCTGCAGTTAAGGAAAGATCACAGCAAATGTCTCTCCTGACACCCACTGTGATCCTCCTGTATAATGTATAGATGCGGCCGGTCGCTCTTCTATGGTCCCCTGCACTGACGTATATATACACCTATTCATATTTCCCACAGAGAGCTGTGATTGGCTGGACCATCTGGCCAATCACAGCTCTCTGCGGGAAATATGAATAGGTGTATATAAACGGCAGTGCAGGGGACCATAGAAGAGTGTCTGGCCGTATCTATACATTATACAGGAGGATTGCAACGGTTAGTACAGGTACTACTACTCCCATCATGGAACAGTGTGTGTTCCATGCTGGGAGTAGTAGTACCACCTAAAAAATAAAGAATAAAAAGTGAAAAACACACACAATACATTTTTATTATTGTCTGCTATATTTTTAGTGCCGTGCCCTGCCCGCCCACATAAATTGATCCCTGTTTAAAAATTAATAAAAATTTTGTTATAAAAAAAATACATTTCGTTAAGTACAATTTTTTCCATCACTACTGTATCTATGGTAAATTCAGCTGATTGGACAAGATTTGGAAAGATACAACCCTGTCTATATAAGTTCTTTTCCTCCATTTACCCCTTATGAAAATGAGAAATTGGGGTCTACACCAGCATGTTAGTGTAAACTAACATGCTGGTGTTGCCCCATACTTTTCATTTTCACAAGAGGAAAAAGGAAAGCAAGACCCCCAAAATTTGTAACGCAATTTCTCCTGAGTATGGAAATACCCCATATGTGGACGTAAAGTGCTCTGCGGGCGCACAACATTGCCCAGGAGTGAGAGCACACCATGTACATTTGAGGCCTAAATTGTTGATTTGCACAGGGGTGGCTGATTTTACAGTGGTTCTGACATTAAAGCAAAAAAAAAAAAAACACTCACACGTTACCCCATTTTGGAAACTACACCCCTCACAGAACATATCAAGGGGTATAGAGAGCCTTAACACTCCACAGTTGTTTGACAAATTTTCATTAAAGTTGGACTTGAAAATGAAAAATTAGATTTTTTTCACTAAAATGCTGGTGCTACCTCAAAGTTTTCATTTTCACAAGGGGTAATAGTAAAAAAAAAGCCCCCCCCCCAAATTTGTAACCCCATTTCTTCTGAGTAAGGAAATACCCCAAATGTGTATGTAAAGTGCTGTGCGGGCGCACTACAGGGCTCAGAAGAGAATGAGTGCCATTGGGCTTTTGGAGAGAGAATTTGGCTGGAATTGAAGGCCATGTTCATTTACAAAGCCCCCATAGTGCCAGAACAATGGACCCCTCCCACATGTGATCCCATTTTGGAAACTACACACCTCACGGAATGTAATAAGGGGTGCAGTGAGCATTTACACACCACAGGTGTTTGACAGATTTTTGGAACAGTGGTCTGTGAATGAAAAATTTTATTTTTCATTTGCACAGCCCACTGTTCCAACGATCTGTCAAACGCCAGTGGGGTGTAAATGCTCACTGCACCCCTATTACATTCTGTGAGGTGGGCTTTTTCTTCTTTTACTTTCTTTTTCTTTAATTCAAAAAATGGGTCTACAAGAACATGTTAGTGTAAAGATTTCGAATTTTCTCCTTCATGTTGCTGCCATTCCTGTGAAACACCTAATGGGTTAACAAACTTTCTGAATGTCATTTTGAATACTTTGAGGGGTGTAGTTTATTTAATGGGGTATTTCTCACAGAAAGGTCTCTCAAATCCATTTCAAACTGAACTGGTCGTTGAAAAATTCAGATTTTGAAATTTTTGTGAAAAATTTGAAAATTGCTGCTAAACTTTGAAGCCCTTTAATGTCTTTAAAAAGTAAAAACATGTCAACTTTATGATGCAAACATACAGTAGACATATTGTATATGTGAATCAATATATAATTTATTTGGTATGTCTATTTTCCTTACAACCAGAGAGTTTCAAAGTAAAAAAAAAAGCAAAATATTCAATTTTTTCATGACATTTTAGAATTTTTCACCAAGAATAAATGCAAGTATCGCCAAAAAATGTACCACTAACATAAAGTAGAATATTTCACAAAAAACAATCTTGGAATCAAATTCACAAGTTAAGGCATCCCAGAGTTATTAATGCTTAAAGTGACAGAGGTCTGATTTGCAAAAAATGGCTGCGTCCTTAAAGGGGTATTCCAGGCCAAAACTTTTTTTTTATATATCAACTGGCTCCGGAAAGTTAAATAGATTTGTAAATTACTTCGATTAAAACATCTTAATCCTTCCAATAGTTATTAGCTTCTGAAGTTGAGTTGTTGTTTTCTGTCTAACTGACTCACGTCCCGGGAGCTGTCCAGCTCCTATGGGGATATTCTCCCATCATGCACATCTCCTGGGACGTGACATCATCATTGAGCAGTTAGACAGAAAACTTCAGAAGCTAATAACTATTGGAAGGATTAAGATTTTTTAATAGAAGTAATTTACAAATCTGTTTAACTTTCCGGAGCCAGTTGATATATATAAAAAAAGGTTTTGCCTGGAATGCCCCTTTAACCCCTTCCCGACCTATGACATACCTGTACGTCATGGGTGGCAAGGTGTTCCCGACCCATGACATACAGGTACGTCGTGGACATTACTGCCGCTACTCGCGGCATCCCGCAGCGCCCGGAAAGATGGTGGCTATCACTGATAGCCAGCCATCTTACCGTGCGACCACGGGGGGTTTCGTCCCCCACCCCCCCCCCCAGCGATCGCTGCTATCAGCTGGTCAAATCTGACTAGCTGATAGCAGCGTTTCGCTATCAGAATACTTAGCAGCGCGGTGTGTGAGTCCCGTTCACGGGGATCGGGACACACACCGCTCTGCTAAGTGTCCCTGACCCGTCCCCCGGTGTCACTTACCCGTCCGAGCGGTGTCCCGAGCGGTCCCGGCGTCCTCCGTGCGGTCCCGACGTCCTCCAGGCGGTCCCGGCTGCGCTGCGTCCCGGAGGTGAGTTTCCGGCAGCAGTGCAGCATCTTCATTGGCAGCAGTGAGATCGCCGTAAAGCGATCTCACTGCTGCCTCTGAGAGTTTCAAAACTGCAACTCCCAGCATGCCCAGACAGCCTTTGGCTTTCTGGGCATGCTGGGAGTTGTAGTTTTGCAACATCTGGAGGTCCACAGTTTGGAGACCACTGTATAATGGTCTCCAATCTGTGCTCTTCCAGATGTTGCAAAACTACAAATCTCAGCATGCTCAGTCTGTCCAGGCATGCTGGGAGTTGTAGTTCTCTAACATCTGGAAGAGCACAGATTGGAGACCATTATACAGTGGTCTCCAAACTGTGGACCTCCAGATGTTGCAAAACTACAACTCCCAGCATGCCCAGACTGCCCAAGCATGCTGGAAGTTGTAGTTCGGCAACATCTGATCCTTCAGATATTGCCGAACTACAACTTCCAGCATGCCTTGGCAGTCTGGGCATGCTGGGAGTTGTAGTTTTGCAACATCTGGAGGCACACTAGTTGGGAAACATTGTCCGTTTCCTACCTCAGTGCCTCCAGCTGTTGCAATTGTTGCAAAACTATAACTCCCAGCATGCACTGACAGACCATGCATGCTGGGAGTTGTAGTTTTGCAACAGCTGGAGGCACACTGGTTTGGAAACACTAAGTTTGGTTGCAAAACACTTGAAAGTTTATTACTTAACTTAGTGTTTCCAAACCAGTGTTCCTCCAGCTGTTGCAAAACTACAACTCCCAGCATGCACGGACAGCCAAAGGGCATGCTCGGAGTTTGCAACAGCTGGATGTTTGCCCCCTCCCCCCAATGTGAATGTACAGGGTACACTCACATGGGCGGAGGTTTACAGTGACTGCTGCAAGTTTGAGATGGCGCAAATTTTGCGCTGCAGCTCAAACTTCCAGCGGCAAACTGGCTGTGAACCTCTGCCCATGTGACTGTACCCTAAAAACACTACACTACACTGACACTAACCTAAAATAAAAAGTAAAAAACACTACATATACACATACCCCTACACAGCCCCCCTCCCCCCAAAAAATGAAAAACGTCTGGTACGCTACTGTTTCCAAAACGGAGCCTCCAGCTGTTGCAAAATAATAACTCCCAGTATTGCCGGACAGCCATTGACTGTCCAGGCATGCTGGGAGTTTTGCAACAGCTGGAGGCACCCTGTTTGGGAATCACTGGCGTAGAATACCCCTATGTCCACCCCTATGCAAATCCCTAATTCAGGCCTCAAATGCGCATGGCGCTCTCTCACTTTGGAGCCCTGTCGTATTTCAGGGCAACAGTTTTGGGACACATATGGGGTATCGCCGTACTCGGGAGAAATTGCCTTACAAATTTTGGGGGGCTTTTTCTTCTTTAACCCCTTATGAAAAGGTGAAGTTGGGGTCTACACCAGCATGTTAGTGTAAAAAAATTAATTTTTTACACTGACATGCTGGTGTTGCCCTATACTTTTCATTTTCACAAGAGGTAAAAGGGAAAAAAGACCCTCTAAATTTGTAACGCAATTTCTCCTGAGTACGGAGATACCCCATATGTGGGTGCAAAGTGCTCTGAGGGCGCACAACAAGGCCCAGAAGGGAGAGTGCACCATGTACATTTGAGGCGATTTGCACAGGGGTGGCTGATTGTTACAGCAGTTCTGACAAACGCAAAACAATAAATATCCATATGTGACCCCATTTTGGAAACTACACCCCTCACGGAATGTAATAAGGGGTGCAGTGAGCATTTACACCCCACTGGTGTATGACAGATTTTTGGAACAGTGGTCAGTGAAAATGAAAAATAAAATTTTTGATTTGCACAGTCCACCGTTTCAAATATCTGTCAAACGCCAGTGGGGTGTAAATACTCACTGCACCCCTTATTACATTCCATGAGGGGTATAGTTTCCAAAATGGGGTCACATGTGGGGGGGGGTCCACTGTTCTGGCACCATAGGGGCTTCCTAAATGGGACATGCCCCCCAAAAACCCTTTCAGAAAAACTCACTCTCCAAAATCCCATTGTCGCTCCTTCCCTTCTGAGCCCTCTACTGCGCCCGCCGAACACTTTACATACGCATATGAGGTATTTCCTTACTCGAGAGAAATTGGGTTACAAATTTTAGGGTGATTTCTCTCCTTTTACCCCTTGTAAAAATTAAAAAATTGGGTCTACAAGAAAATGCGAGTGTAAAAAATGAAGATTTAGAATTTTCTCCTTCACTTTGCTGCTATTCCTGTGAAACACCTAAAGGGTTAAAACACTTACTGAATGTCATTTTGAATACTTTGGGGGGTGCAGTTTTTATAATGGGGTCATTTATGGGGTATTTCTAATATGAAGATACTTAAAATCCACTTCCAACCTGAACTGGGCCCTGAAAAATTACGATTTTGAAAATCTTGAGAAAAATTGGAAAATTGCTGCGGAACTTTGAAGCCCTCTGGTGTCTTCCAAAAGTAAAAACTTGTCAATTTTTTAATGCAAACACAAAGTAGACATATTGTATATGTGAATCAATATGTAATTTATTTGGAATATCCATTTTCCTTTCAAGCAGAGACTTTCAAAGTTAGAAAAATGCTAAATTTTCAAAATTTTCATGAAATGTTTAGATTTTTTACCAAGAAAGGATACAAATATCAGTGAAATTTTACCGATAAAATAAAGTAGAATATGTCACGAAAAAACAATCTCGGAATCAGAATGATAAGTAAAAGCATTCCAAAGTTATTAATGTTTAAAGTGACAGTGGTCAGATTTTCAAAAAATGCCCAGGTCATGAAGGTGAAAATGGGCTGGGTCATGAAGGGGTTAAGGTCAAAAGAGGCTCTGTCCTTAAGGGGTTAAGACATCTCTGGGGAGCCCTGAAAATGTCTCCCACCGACTGTTCTCATCCAATCTGACAGATCTTGAGAGGATTTGCTGAGAATGGCAAAAAATCCCTAAATCTAGGTGTGCAAACCCAAGTAGACCATAGGCAGGCTATTATAGCTGCCATAGGTGCTGCAAAAAGGGTCTGAATATTTATGTCAATGCAATATTTTAGTTTTTCTTTTTAAATACGGTAAATTAGCCTATTTCTAACATTCTGTTTTCATTCATTATTATGGGGTATTGAGTGCAGAATAATGGGAAAAACATTAGACTCTGTAGGCAGCTTTAGGCTCTGTTCATACTTTTGCATTTATTCTATTTCACAGCTTTTGTTAAGGTCAGAGTAACATATAGTATGCCGCGCTACTGTTCCTATAGTTAGGAAAACATGCCAGGTGCATTATGAGTCTATGGAGAAAAAAATGGATCATAACTTGTCACATTACATCCATCATGACTAGAGATGAGCGAACTTACAGTAAATTCGATTCGTCAAGAACTTCTCGGCTCGGCAGTTGATGACTTATCCTGCATAAATTAGTTCAGCTTTCATGTGCTCCGGTGGGCTGGAAAAGGTGGATACAGTCCTAGGAAAGAGTCTCCTAGGACTGTATCCACCTTTTCCAGCCCACGGGAGCACCTGAACTCATTTATGCAGGATAAATCAACTGCCGAGCCGAGAAGTTCGTGACAAATCGAATTTACTGTAAGTTCGCTCATCTCTAATCATGACCCTGGTCAGTCATAGCTGTAATTCACCAATTTCTAAAAGATAGTGGGGGTCAGTGCAGAGAAAAAGTTGACCAGTTGCCTATAGCAACCAATCAGATTGCTTCTTTCATTTTTGAAAATGAAAGAAGCAATCTCATTGGTTTCTATGGGCAACTGGTCAACTTTTCCTTTGTACAGGTTCTGATAAATCCCTGTAAATTTAATTGGCCAGTTTAAGGGAAATTAAAGGAGTACTGCAGCCATAGACAACTTATCCTGCAGATAAGGGATAAGTGTCTGATCGCGGGGCGGGGGACTTGGCACTGCTGCGGCTCTGCGCGACTAATGCTCGTGTCATCGACCTCACTAAGAGGTTAACAGACTCGCCCCCTCCATTCAGCTCTATGGGAGAGGTTGGGATGCACGAACCCAGAATCTCTGCCTCTCCAATAGAGATATATGGAGGGGGGGGTGTCGGCCGCGGCGTTATGCTGCGGCCAATGCGCCTCCTGCATGGGGAGAGCCAGGGCAGAGTTAGGGCCCTGTACAGAAGATCACGAGGGGTCCCAGGGTTCGAACCCCCTGCAATCAGATGCTTATTCCCTATCCTGCGGAGTTGTATTAGGCTGCAGTACTCCTTTAATGATAAAACGAGCATTAATATTCATCAATCCTACCTATATCTTCATCGATCTCAGTGGGACAATCTGTAAATGCCACTCACAGTAACATGTATAGTATCAATGATCATCAGATCCTTTCAAGGTTTTGGCTACCATATTACTTACAGTCTGCAGCCCACATCTAGACCTTCACTTTCAGGTCATTACACCATTGCCTGCAATATGAAATAAGATACAGATTTCCACTTATGTTTAATAGATTGTCATTTATTATTTTCCATTATTCTGAAAGCTATTGATGCTGCATTTAGATAAAGGTTTGTTTACAAATACAGTGACCCCCCGACCTACGATGGCCCCGACATACGATCATTTCAGCATACAATCACTCTCAGAGGCCGTCGCATGTTGAAGGCAGCATCAACATACGATGCTTTTTTATGTCGCATAAATGGCTATCCGGCAGCGCAGACTGCTTCAGCTGCCACCAGATAGCCGTTTACGGTGCCCCGTGAGCTCCGGTGATGTCTCTTACCTGTCCTCGGGGCTCCGGCGCGTCCTCTTCGGGATCCTCTGCATCGTCGGCGCTCTCCATCGTCGTCATCACGTCGCTGCGCACGCCGTCCCGTCATCCAGTAGGAGCGGTGTGCGTAGCGACGTGATGGCGGCGACGAAGTGCGCGGATGCCGGGGAAGCAGAGTCCTTGCCAGAGCGTCGGGGACACCACGGGGACGCGGCAACAGCGATGAACGGCGACATCCAGGGCAGCGGTGACGAGCGGTGACGGTCCGGAGCAGCGGGGACAGGTGAGTACAACTTCCTCTAACAGTGGTCTTCAACCTGCAGACCTCCAGATGTTGCAAAACTACAACACCCAGCATGCCCGGACAGCCGTTGGCTGTCCGGGCATGCTGAGTGTTGTAGTTTTGCAACATCTGGAGGTCCGCAGGTTGTAGACCACTGTCCTATACTTTACATTGAACGGATCCCTCAATATGCGATGGTTTCAACAAACGATGGTCCGTTTGGAACGGATTCCCATCGTATGTTGAGGGACCACTGTATAAAAATATAACCTAAAAAGGGTTGGACAGAATTAAAAATACACGGATACTTTCTTTAAAACAGTGACCCTTTTTACCTATGTGCCTGGGTGAGCGCTGTTAAGCTGCACTACCACACATAACCTGTAGACAGGTGTGGCACAATTTTTTGGAAAAAAAATAACATATTTTAATCCTGTACAAGAACTTGAAGTGTTCATGAAGAGGATCTTATCATCATAGATCATTTTTCTATGGGCGCCCCCACTGTGGTTATGCCAAAGTAGAACTGTGCCTCATCTGCGGCAATTCACAGTAAGCTTTGCAATGAATGCGGGTAGTAGCGTGGCTCATCTGCAATGTGTGCAGGCACCTTAAAGGGGTATTCCAGGCAAAACCTTTTTTTATATATATATATATATATATATATATATATATATATCAACTGGCTCCGGAAAGTTAAACAGATTTGTAAATTACTTCTATTAAAAAATCTTAATCCTTCCAATAGTTATTAGCTTCTGAAGTTTTCTGTTAAACTGCTCAATGATGATGTCACGTCCCGGGAGCTGTGCATGATGGGAGAATATCCCCATAGGAACTGCACAGCTCCCGGGACGTGAGTCATCAGAGAGCAGTTAGACAGAAAACAACAACTCAACTTCAGAAGCTAATAACTATTGGAAGGATTAAGATTTTTTAATAGAAGTAATTTACAAATCTGTTTAACATTCCAGAGCCAGTTGATATATAAAAAAAAGTTTTGGCCTGGAATACCCCTTTAAATCACAGTACCCTGAAGTACGATTCTGATGCTCACACATACATACATAACTGGATTATCCCGGGTGGTCCTAAACTTGTTTTTCTACACTAAGGATGTTTTCTGGATAGTTAGCTCTATTATTGAGTTAATTGTACATAATGTAAATCAGAACCATAAAAAAGAAAATATGGGATTGTGGGTAACTTCTAGAGATGAGCGAACTTAAAGTAAATTCGATTCGTCAAGAACTTCACGGCTCGGCAGTTGCTGACTTTAGCCTGCATAAATTAGTTCAGCTTTCAGGTGCTCCCGTGGGCTGGAAAAGGTGGATACAGTCTTAGGAGACTCTTTCCTAGGACTGTATCCACCTTTTCCAGCCCACCGGAGCACCGGAAAGCTGAACTAATTTATGCAGGAATAGTCAGCAACCGCCGAGCCGAGAAGTTTGTGACGAATCGAATTTACTGTAAGTTTGCTCATCTCTAGTAACTTCACCCATAAATAGCAACTTGTTGTGAAGGTGACGCTAAGTTTTTTGCTGATCGTTCTCAGTCATACTGTATAAAAATAGGGAGTGGCTTTCACCATCATAAAGCTTGTTCTCTGTATACTCTGTATACTAACTGAGACCTAAGCAACCAAACAATAAAGCAAAAGGAAATTCCCTTTTCCCAATATATCTGTCCACCAGAGCCTGAAAACAGTGTTGTCATGACACTTTGTAAACAGTCATTGTATTTCATCCAGTCACTGTGACTATAAATAATGGACATTGACCCTTCTGCTATACAAAGGACAACTGCTCTACGGTTACTGCAGTGCAGATCCTTTCTGACCTTTTCAAGGTAATTCCCTTCAGGATTTTAGCTTGGAGCTTTCATTGGACACGTCAGGTAGCTTTGGCGCAGTAATCCCATTATGTATAGATGAGAGCAAAGGTATGCGGGCTGCACAGCTTGTACGCAAGACCTATTGTGTTGTTGGTAGGCGTCACTTCTACATTACTTGGTCTCAGGATACCTTCTTTGTAAAACACGTTTGGCATTTGGGACAGAAAAAAAGGACAAATCTTTGGAATCACTAATTTAGCTAAAAGCTTATGGCCATTTACTGAGACTCAGAACGTGCATACTGTACAGTTTTACACATACAAAGCATATTAAGCTATTTTTATTCACTTCAGGGACATTGAGTACTTTATGCAAGGGTCAGCGCACGAATGTCAGTTCCGTGGAGATTTTCTATAGTGATGCTTAACCTATTGAGCTTTGGAGGGGCCTAAAATGCACTACTCTTACACTCAATACATCAGAACCTACTGTATGACTACATGGATTGTAATATGGTTAGCTAGCTCTGCTGTGTAACTTATAGCTCAAATGTACTTGGAGATAGAAAAAATAACACGTCCTCCTTTTAGTTGAGATGTAAACTTGAACAACTAGTGAAGTCCCAATATCAGTGTCTCAATAGTGAACCGAGAAAAGTTATATCCAACAGAACGTTTGACATTATATTAAAAAGTCTGTGTGATTGTCACCATGACCCCTAGGAAAGGAATCATCTGCTTGGAATGACTTGTTCCACCCCAATGCCACCAAAGACAGACCATAATGCTTAAAAGTTCTCCAGCCTTTTTACCTAGTAATAAAAGTAAGAACAATCCAATCACGTTGGATATATATTCCTTGATGTTAATCCCCACATTTTCTTTAATCGTTGACCCCACATGCCCATTGTAAATCCCATCACAATGTCTTTAAATTAGATGAGGGGATTAGGACACTTCACTTAGACACTGTGACTCTGCGGAACTGTCTTCGTCTCAGTACATGTTGTGGGGGGCCGCTCTTTTGGTTATGTCCATTCCCAGGAAAGCAAGTTGGTGCTAGAAGTATCCACAAATAAAGCAAAACGCATGTCCAACAGGATGCTACCTTGATCCAAAATGTAGGCCAACTTCCATGGGTAAATATGGTCTCCAAGGAAGAGTTTTCATAGCTGAAATCATAAAGCATGGATGAGAATGCAGAGATGGTCAAACATTAGTCACAGTGATACTTAAACATTACTCACAATGAGGTGTTCACATGACAAGCTATCAATGTTCTCTATGACTTCAGAAACATACTATCCACAGCACTTGGAAATCGATGGTTTTGCCCTGTGGCTACGGGGCTGAAACCGATCTATGCCATGCACAAATAGTATAGATTTTATTGCTGCAAAGGTCACATCACAACTAGAAAGATATAGGAGGAAAATAATCATTCCACCCTCCAGAAAATAATAAAGCTGGGACGTAGCCAAGTCTGTGTGTTCCTTTTTCTATGCAGTGCTGGGAAGGATATCATATGCAATAGCTGCAAGCTCCATTTAGCACATACCAGTTCAGAAGTGTGTAGGTCTTCAGAATCACAGTTAAAGGGGTATTCCGCCCCTAGACATCTTATCCCCTATCCAAAGGATAGGGGATAAGATGTCTAGGGGCGGAATACCCCTTTAAACATGGTGAAAACTGATCATGTCAATACATTGATGACATTAATTTAGCTTATTAGGGTTGTCCAATTTTCTGGCTTCATGGCTCAGTGCTGAGCAGTTATGTCAGTAATATGGCATGGTACCATTGAGGCATCGATTGGCTACAGCAGTCACATGTGGGCAGCTTATCATCAAATACCAACAGGTAGCACTGGAATATTAGCAATGGATAGTTGAGGTAATGAAAAGATTAGAGTTTGGTTGTTTGGGTTTGTTTGTTTTTTTTATAACATTTTTAGATTTATTTTTTTCAAAAAGTTGATAACCCCTTTAAAGGGGTACTCCACTGCCCCAGCGTTCGGGACATGCCCGGACCCCTCAATGCAAACATATGGGAGGGGGCGTGGTGGCTGCCATGCCCCCTTCCATAGACTTGCATTGATGGGGTGTGGCCATGTCATCATGACCCCCGCAGCCCACACCCAGCATTCGGAACTAAATGTTCCGAACGCTGGGGCAGTGGAGTACCCCTTTAAGTATAGACATCAGCATGTAACATAACTTTACAGAGGCAGTACGAGATTAGCAATAAGGTCTAACTTTTTCAGGAATGGAGGCACTCCTGCTCATAGGCTGTTTTTTTGTATTGATTTACATAGTATCATCCTAGCCATTTCAGTCTATATCATCCAAATTGAATCTAGTGCTTGAAAGGCAGTACATTGCACCAGTAATGGTGATCTTTTCAGGTTTTTTCCTCAAGCTTCGATAGAAGTAAAATAAACTTTTTGGGCTTTTGTGAAAAACAGAGTAAATCTCTTTTCTAGAGTAATTTTTTTTTGTTATTCCACCTGTCTATGCAGGAGACTTATGGCTCCTGACTGGCCTTGCTCTTTGACAGTCCTTAGCATTGTGTCATCTGGGTTTTTCAAGGTGTAGTTCATATAGACTGTTGTGCAATTCTTGTCATGTCTGTGCAGATCAGGACTTGACATGTCAATGGGATATTTAGTGGTAGTTACGTAGATGATAATTATCAGACACCTCCTGTTGTGTATAAATCTATATTATGTTCGCAAGAGAAGAAACACTGCAGAACATTGTTCATGCCAAATGTTGTGACCTGATGTGACAAATAACCTGCAGCTCCCTTTGGCCTTTACTGAAGAGATTGTAATGCAATTCTAGATAAAAGAACAAAAGCTGTCTGCCGTGCTACATGGTATTCCACCACTTACATTCCTGTATTGTTTCCAGATCAGAACCAACAGAGGAACACTAGGTAAGAATACATTATTATGAGACAGGTTTCTGCTCTTGCTCAATCATCTCAGAACAAGAGAATGCCAATAAGACCACAAATGAACATAGAAGGGCTCTTCTGGCTCCTATTTAAACATACTGTAAATCACAGAGAGTTATTTCTCAGCAGGCCCTTCATGCAGCCCAGAAATGAGACTAAGCACCTGGGAATGTTCGGAATGCGCACCTGAACCAGTTGGTCAGCGTCATCATCACATAGAGAGAGGCGAGCACAAATACAAAGTGGAAGAAGGAGTAGCTATAGATCACTCGCTCATGCTCATCGTGTATGACCATCTGTCCACCTCCAGTGTTCACATCCTCCTCGTGGTTCTTTTCACCTGTTGGAGAAGGCAAACAATGACTATCCAGGCATCAAACAGCTGGAACCCATCTTTACTTATTGCTGCACACTTATTTCATGACACAACAACCACAAAACCAATAAGGACATAGTTGGGGGACAGGACATCTTGTGAAGTAACCAACGCTTAGGAACTTCTGTGAGGCTCATCCATGGCCTGGAATTTCAATGCAATTTCTTCATGGTAAAATGCACAGAATAAGGAACACGTGCAAACAATACAAGCTACAGTTCACAGTATTAACAGTGGCATGTATTTTCATTGAGAACAATGCACAGTGCACACACTTTTAAACACATATTGTTATATTCTGTGCTCTGGCCGCAAGCCCTGGCCATTAGCGCAGTGTCCCCGTCTGCCGGCGGGGTTGGGATTCGCATCGCGGGACGCGCCCGCATGCGAATCCCAGCCTGTCACTCACCACACTCCGCTGCCTCTTTGTCTCAGCTCCGGCGCGCACGTCCCTGTCTCCTAGGGCACGCGTGCGCCGGAGCTCTGAAATTTAAAGCGCCAGTGCACCCATGATTAGTGTTTGCACCTGACACCACATTATAAGTCCCTGCACCTCCCACACTTCCCTGCCGGATCTTCAGTGCCCCTAGCCTGAGATTAAGAGTTCCATTTTGCCTATTGCCTTACCCGTGTATCCAGACCTTCCCGCTACGTTATTTGACTCTGCACCTTTGCCGCCTGCCTTGACCTGCTATGTTGACTACGCTACTGCCTTATCCTCTGGTAACTCGCCTTGCCCTGTGTGATCGAGCCGTGTCGGGGATTTTTTGATTATTCGTTATCACCCGTTATAGCCCGTTATAAATAACCGACGTTATTTGTGACGAGAGAAAAATAAGTGCATGTAACGTTTTTTCTCCCATCACAAACGGATAATCAAAAAATCCCATAGACTTGAATGGGATTTTGTAACGACCGTTTAACAATGGTTCAATATTTCAATGGTTTTCTTAACGGGATATTGTAATGGGTCTTTAACCTGTTGGGGACCATGGGCGTATGGGTACGCCCTTGCGCCCTGGTACTTAAGGACCAAGGGCGTACCTGTACGCCCCTGGGAATTTCGATCCCTGCCACTAGCCGGACAGGGATGCCTGCTGAAATCATTCAGCAGGCATCCCATGCAAATGCCTGGGGGGGTCCTGAGTTCAGATCTGCGATTTGCGGCGATTCCAGGCTGATCGGGTCTGCTGTTGCATAACTACAACTCCCAACATGCATGGTCTGTCAGTGCATGCTGGGAGTTGTGGTTTTGCCTCTCCCCCCCATGTGAATGTACAGGGTACATTCACATGGGCGGGGGTTTACAGCAAGTTTCCAGCTTCAAGTTTGAGATGCAGCAAATTTTTTGCTGCAGCGGGAAACTCACTATAAACCCCCGCCCGTGTGAATGTACCCTAAAAACACTACACTACCCCTAAATAAAGAGTAAAACACTACATATAGACTACACCTTTACACTGTCGCCCCACCCCACCCCAATAAAAATCCAAAACGGAGCCTCCAGCTGTTGCAAAATAACAACTCCCAGTATTGCTGGACAGCCATTGACTGTCCAGTCATGTTGGGAGTTTTGCAACAGCTGGAGGCACCCTGTTTGGGGAAAACTGACGTACAGTATTTTTGGTGGAGGAGGCAAGTGTAACGTTTGCATCCAGGTACACCCCTATGAAAATCCCTAATTTGGGCCTCAAATGCACATGGCGCTCTCTCACTTCAGAGCCCTGTCGTATTTCAAGGCAACAGTTTAGGGCCACACATGGGGAATCTCCGTACTTGGGAGAAATTGTGCTACAAATTTTTGGTGGCTTTTTCTCCTTTTACCCATTATGAAAAGGTAAAGTTGGGGTCTACACCAGCATGTTAGTGTAAACATTTTTTCTTTTTTACACTAACATGCTGGTGTTGCCCCATACTTTTCATTTCATAAGAGGTAAAAGGAAAAAAGACCCCCAAAATTTGTAACACAAATTCTCCCAAGTACGAAAATACCCCATATGTGGATGTAAAATGCTCTGCGGGCGCACAACAAGGCTCAGGAGTGAGAGCCCACTATGTACATTTGAGGCCGAAACTGGTGATTTGAACAGGGGTGGCTGCTGGTTACAACGGTTCTGACATAAACACAAAAAAATAAATACCCACATGTGACCCCATTTTGGAAACTACACCCCTCACAGAACGTAATAAGGGGTATAGTGAGCCTTAACAGATTTTTGGAACAGTGGTTCATGAATATGAAAAATGTAATTTTTAATTTGCACAGCCCACTGTTACAAAGATCTATCAAACGCCAGTGGGGTGTAAATGCTCACTGCACCCCTTGTTACGTTCCTTGAGGGGTTTAGTTTCCCAAATAGTGTGCCATGTGGGGTGTTTTTTTTGCTGTTCTGGCACCATGGGAGCTTCCTAAATGAGACATGCCCCCCAAAAACCATTTCAGCAAAATTCGCTTTCCAAAAGCCCAATGTTGCTCCTTCTTTTCTGAGACCTCTAGTGCATCCGCAGATCACTTTACATCCACATATGAGGTATTTCCATACTTGAGAGAAATGTGGTTTCAAATTTTTGGGGACATTGTCACCTATTACCCCTTGTGAAAATGAAAAATTTGGGGTAACATTAGCATTTTTGTGGAAAAAATAAAAATTTTAATTTTGACGTCCAACTTTATTGAAAATTTGTCAAACATCTGTGGGGTGTTAAGGCTCACTGTACCACTTTTTATGTTCCTTCAGGGGTGTAGTTTCCCAAATAGTATGCCATGTGGGGTGTTGTTTGCTGTTCTGGCACAATGGGGGCTTCTTAAATGAGACATGCCCCGCAAGAACAATTTCAGCTAAATTTGCTTTCCAAAAGCCCAATGTTGCTCCTTCTCTTCTGAGCCCTCTAGTGCGCCCACAAAGCACTTTACATCCACATATGAGGTATTGCCTTACTCAAGAGAAATTGGGTTACAAATTTTGGGGAGCTTTTTCTCCTTTTACCCCTTGTAAAAATAAAAAAATATGGGTCTACAAGAACATGTTAGTGTAAAAATGAAGATTTTGAATTTTCGACTCCACTTTGCTGCTATTCCTTTGAAACACCTAAAGGGTTAATAAACTTTCTGAATGTTATTTTGAATACGTTTATGGGTGCAGTTGTCATAATGGGGTCCATTATGATGTATTTTCAACATAAAGACCCTCAAATTCACTTCAAATCTGAACTGGCCCCTAAAAAATTCAGATTCTGAAATTTACTTGAAAAATTGGAAAATTGCTGCTGAACTTTGAAGCCCTCTGATGTCTTCCAAAAGTAAAACCATGTCAACTTTATGATGCAAACATAAAGAAGACATATTGTATATGTGACTCAATATATCATTTATTTGGTAGGTCTATTTTCAAAATGTCCAATTTGCTTTTTTCCTCTCTTTTTTGGTTTAGTTCCAATACACACAAAGGGAATAAACGTGTATAGCAAAACATGTGTTACTGCAATCCTTTTCTGTGACAAATACTTAATTTTCTTGAAAAATTTCAGGGGTGCAAAATTTACAGCCATGAGTGTGTGTTTGGATGTAATACCACATAAAAGAAGAATATAAATTTTCATCACCTCCTTCATCGTCTTCTTCTGGACAGCAGAAACAGCAGGATGCTTTCTACAAATAACAGATAAAATAAGACAAGGGCAGTGGATGCATAGATGCATATGGCCTGTATTACAACTACACTTAGTACACACTATAATTTTCCACATAGCACTCAGTATATCCCATCTCAGACCTGACAATATCTCAGCGCATTGTATACCACTGCTGCTCAATTTAGCACAATAATTCTTCAATTGGATATGCTGATCTGAACTAGCAATGCACTTCTGAAAATCCTGAGCTCACAAAATGATTACCCACCAGGAAGGAAATGTGAGAAAATGACTTGTTCTGAGCGATAACAGGTTATGAAGCTTCTCAATCCATCAAAATGTGTTTTTCTTCCAATACATAATAACAGTTACTAACCTGGAACTCATAGGTGTAGACCTTAATCATCCACAATGGACCAAACATCTCCGCTAAGTAGGAAGCTTCATTGCTGTAAAAACATTACTTGTCAGTACATGGAAAGCATTGTATACTGCAGGTTTTCTTAAAAATATGAAATGTTAAAAATAATATACACACTTGTCAACCAGTGTTTCATAGCTATTTCCAACCGTAACTAAAATACAAAATACCGTAGTAAGGCCCCTTTCACACTACAGTTGTCACCCTGCAAAAACTCCCGTGATGAACTCCCATTTGAAAGTCCCTAATACGGACGTCAAAAAATCTTATTCATGTCAATGGGATTTTTGGACCATCCTGCAGCACCAGTTATGTCCCGTTATGACTAACGGATATTATTTTTGATGGCACAAAAGATGGTGCATGCACTAATTTTTGTCCCGTCAAAAACAATAATGGTGGAATAATGGCCCTTAAAATTTTAACATTGAAGTCTATGGGTGAAAGGATGTTCACAATTGACATCCGTTAGTGCCTGTTATTTTAACGTCCGTTATGATCTGTTATTTGTACTGCACATGCTCAGAACATGGAAATAAAATAACGGACATAAAATAACGGACTATAACGGGTGATAACGGATTTTAGCAGAAAAAAATGTCTGTTAAGATGCAGGAACATGATGGTAGTATGAAAGAAGCCTAACTCTGCAAATAGTCTTGAATAAAACAGATCCAACTGTTAACTGAATACAGCTCCCACACAGACCTACAGTGGGGCAAAAAAGTATTTAGTCAGCCACCAATTGTGCAAGTTCTCCCACTTAAAAAGATGAGAGGCCTGTCATTTTCATCATAGGTATCCCTCAACTATGAGAGACATAATGAGAAAAAAAACTATCCATAAAATCACATTGTCTGATTTTTAAAGAATTTAATTATGGTGGAAAATAAGTATTTGGTCACCTACAAACAAGCAAGATTTCTGGCTCTCACAGACCTGTAACTTCTTATTTAAGAGTCTCCTATGTCCTCCACTCGTTACCTGTATTAATGGCACCTGTTTGAACTTGTTATCAGTATAAAAGACACCTTTCCACAACCTCAAACTATCACAATCCAAACTCAACTATGGCCAAGACCAAAGAGCTGTTGAAGGACACCAGAAACAAAATTGTAGACCTACACCAGGCTGGGAAGACGAGATCTGCAATAGGCAAGCAGCTTGGTGTGAAAAAATCAACTGTAGGAACAAATATTAGAAAATGGAAGACATACAAGACCACTGATAATCTCCCTCGATCTGGGCCTCCACGCAAGATCTCACCCCATGGTGTCAAAATGATCACAAGAATGGTGAGCAAAAATCCCAGAACCACACGTGGGGACCTAGTGAATGACCTGCGGAGAGCTGAGACCAAAGTAACAAAGGCTTTCATCAGTAACACACTATGCCAGGGACTCAAATGATGCAATGCAAGACGTGTCCCACTGCTTAAAGTGCAACTGTCATGAGGTTTGGGGCACATAACCTAACCACAATGTGTATATGGTGTGTAAAATATGTCTCCAGATGTACTTTTATCCCTCTTATTACGGCTTTTATTAGCTCATAAAACACTTTTATATGCTGCCACTGACAGTCGGCTAGCCGTGGCCAGGGGTTCGCTATGCCCCGCGGCCGCCATGCCTATCCCCTGTTCACCAGCGCTGGGACCGCTGAGTGATTGACACACAGGTCCCAGTGCATGTGCCCATTATCTTTCATATGTGAGCGCCGACATTACAGAGTGCTCTGTCTGACACCTCCGTGGCGGCCGCGGGGCATAGCGAACCCCTGGCCACGCCTATCCGACTGCCAATGGCTGCATATAAAAGTGTTTTATGAGCTAATAAAAGCCGTAATAAGAGCTAATAAAAACCATAATAACAGGGATAAAAGTAAGGCTGGAGACATATTTTACACACCCTACACACACTGTGGTTAGGTTATATGCCCCAAACCTCATGACGGGTGCGCTTTAAGCCAGCACTTGGCCAGGCCTGTCTGAAGTTTGCTAGAGTGCATTTGGATTATCCAGAAGAGTATTGGGAGAATGTCATATGGTCAGATGAAACCAAAGTAGAACCTTTTGGTTAAAACTCAACTTGTCGTGTTTGAAGGAGAAAGAATGCTGAGTTGCATCCAAAGAACACCATACCTACTGTGAAGCATGGGGGTGGAAACATCATGCTTTGGGGCTCTTTTTCAGCAAAGGGACCAGGACGACTGATCTGTGTAAAGGAAAGAATGAATGGGGCCATGTATTGTGAGATTTTGATTGAAAACCTCCTTCCATCAGCAAGGCATTGAAGATGAAATGTTGCTGGGTCTTTCAGCATGACAATGATCCCAAACACACTGCCCGTGCAATGAAGGAGTGGTTTTGTAAGAAGCATTTCAAGGTCCTGGAGTGGCCTAGCCAGTCTCCAGATCTCAACCCCATAGAAAACCTTTGGAGGGAGTTGAAAGCACGTGTTGCACAGCGACAGCTCCAAAACATCACTGCTCTAGAGGAGATCTGCATGGGGAATGGGCTAATTTTCAAATAAGTTCTTTAAAAATCAGATAATGTGATTTTATGGATTTTTTTTCTCGTAGTTGAGGTATACCTATAATAAAAATTGCAGGCCTCTCATCTTTTTAAGTGGGAGAACTTACACAATTGGTGACTGACTAAATATTTTTTTGCCCCACTGTATGTTTGTCCCTGGCCACAGACTACAAACAAACTCTGTGTTTATATTCCAACAAAGTAGAAAATGAACAGGGCAACTCACCACATGCGTCTTCTTCAACCTTCTTTATTCAAGAACATGTATTTTCTATGTTCTTGAATAAAGAAGATTGAAGAAGACACATGTGGTGAGTTGCCCTGTTCATTTTCTACCTTGTTGGAATATGCACATTGGACTGATCAGTATACAAAGAGCACCACCTGGCACAGGTCAGCTAGCAGAGGTATTGACATACTGGCTTATTGCATAGGCAGCAGTGCCGAGTATTTCTGTCTTCTACTATTGAGGAATCTTTTCAAACTTTGTGTTTAGCCTGATCTGCCCTCTCATATCTCTCTGAATGCTAGCAAGAAGAGTAAGGCTAGGTTCACATTTCCATCAGACTTTATTAAAGGGAGCTCCATTGGCGATTCCATCAAAACGACAGGAGTTTAGCGGAGAAACAAATAGTGCATGCAGTACCTTTTTCCTTCGCTAAACTTCGGTAAACTACCGGATTCCCAGCGGACCATATTCAAGTCAATAGGGTTGGTCGGGATCTGGTGATGACCCGATGGAGTAATGCTCCAACCCGTTTTGGGTCCATTTAACAGGAAAAAAAAAGAACTGAATGGACCAAGAATGGGAACCTAGCCTAGGCATTTGCAAAGTAAAGACTGCCCTTATGGTGACCGAGGAGGCAAAATCATTATTTTTATTATTTTTGCGAGGAGGCAAAACCAAGTGGAAACTTTGTAGTTATTTTGCTTGTCTTGATATATTAATATGATTTATGAATACATCTTACATAATTTAAATAGTTTATAAGGTTGAAAAAAAGACAAGAGTCTATCAATTTCAACCTAAAACCCTACTGTATTATCAAGAAGGTTAAAAAAAAACCTATGCCCCATAAAAAGAGGAAAAAATCTTACCCACAACAGATGTTAAATTTATAGACCTATAGTTTCCATGATCACTTTTTGACCCCTTTTTGAATATTGGTACCACATTTGCTAAGCACCAGTCCTGTGGAACAATCCCTGTCATAATAGAATCTTTAAATATAAGAAATAAAGGTTTGTCTAGCACGGCACTTAATTCCTTAAAAAAAGATCTAGAATCAAAACAGGATGACCGTAAATTCAGGAGTTAGTCCGGCGCAGAGAGAAACCATCAGGGAGCCAGATAAAATCAATGGATTTATTAGATGCAACGCGTTTCGCTGCGCATGCGCAGCGAAACGCGTTGCATCTAATAAATCCATTGATTTTATCTGGCTCCTTGATGGTTCCTCTCTGCGCCGGACTAACTCCTGAATTTACGGTCATCCTGTTTTGATTCTACTTCTACCCAGGAGGGCTGCAGTGGACCTATACATATATTCATTCTACACTTTACCTTGTTGTGTGTGGGCGCACAACCAACTCTGGTAAGCGGCTTGGGAATTACCATCCCCTTCCCCCACTAACAAGACCTGCTGATCCCGCACATGAGGCGCCTTCCCCCTTTCTCTTAAAAAAAAGATCTGTGATGGATGCCATCTGGGTCTAGTAATTTGTGTGATTAAATGAGCTTGCACTCAGGTTCCTGCTTGAGGAGACCACGCCAAAAGACATGTGGAGTCTTATAGGCAATGATTCACTCGGGAAATATATACATAGTTGCCCTCCTCCAGAAGGAAGCGAGGGAGCTTACTGTCTGGTGCCACCAGCCAATGCTCTGCCCCTTTAAAACAGTCTTGGAATTATTAGTCAACCAGAAGATCCTCCAGAAGAAAGAGTTACCTATCTGTAGACAGTTAATACCATACCATACCAAGCTAGAAACTTGAGACTGCATGTTAGATGATAAGAAAATAATCAAATGTGTAAATAAATGAACCCACATTAGAGTTTCCTTTAAAATATAAACCTAGCAATAGAGTGACTGCTCTACAATAAGAATGAAAACGTTTAGAGTGCCGGTGACATTCCCAGCATGGGCTTGGTACATTAATCCGGGGTTTAGATTCTGTTTATGTATGCTCATTTACAAGGAAAGAATAAACCAAAATGTTCCCATTTTACCTTTGTTACTCATACTGTGCATACATTTTACATCAGCAAAGTTACTTTTCTCGTCTACGTTGCTGCTTTGTGTCAGTCAGATTACTGAGCATGGGCTGAGGTTTGGAAGCAGTCACTCTAGCAGAAGGCAGATCAGCTATAATGAGGAATCGTGTGAGGTCTGCTTTGAAGGATGGAGTTTATTGAGGTGCAGAAAAATACCCAATTCTCTTTTCTATTACTGAGGTGAACAAATGTCTGTACTCGGTTCCATATCATCGTACATTATGAGGCTAACTTTATAGGGAGGACTGATCATGAGACCTTGGGCACATTGCTGTATAAACAGTAGCGCTTTGAATAATTATTCTCATGCTTACTAGTTTACTAGGTCTATAATATACTGTATATGTTATTGAAAAATACAGTAAAAGGACACCTGCACATTAGAAGGGCACTTGATTTACAATTATGTATTTTGATAGAATAATGTATCTTGTGAACAGGCATATACCCCATATGGTGGAGAAGACCAGTTCATAATCATGTAAAACAACAATTTACATTTGGTCAATTCCAACTTCCTTGGTACAGAACAGTTACAATGAGTGTCAAACTGGATGTCATGTTTTCTTTTTTGATTTTCAATGGTTGGCAAAGAATGGAAATTGCCATTTAAGCCTGTGCTAGAAAATCCTACACATCAGTTTATTCTACAACACAAAATTGTTTTTTACAAAAGCATAAAATGCTAAATGCTTAAAAGAAACTTGTCATCTGCAATTTACACAACATAAAAATGCTTTTATTCTATGGTAAAAAAAAAGAGTCAAAGAGGCGTTCCCAAGTCCGTGAAGTACTGAGGACTGGAACACCACCTCTTTGCTCTCCCCCATCCCCGTTTCTGCTTGACTGACTGTCAGGTATCAGCTTCCAGTACCCAGTCTTGTTTCTAAATCTTATTCCTGCCCTGTGTTTCCAAATGGTGTGCAGGTGTGAGATTAGGAAACAGGGCTTGGCTTCCAGGCAATCAAGCAGAGGGATGGGAGATGGAGGGAGGAGATGTTTCAGCCCTCAGCATTTCAGGGTCTTGTGGACACCTCTTTGACTCCTTGTACCAGGTACTGCATATGTGTCCTTATGGAGAGAGTTCTGTCTTGGCATTAAAGCCCAATCAATTTCTAAGACTGTAACTGGAGATAAAAGTGGATGTTTAGGGACTACTACCTGAAAAGGTGGTGTGATTGAGCTGCTTTGCATATTCCTTGCACCAGGTAATAAAAGCCTTTTTGTTCTACATTATGGAAGCATTTACAGTCATGACCGTAAATATTGGCACCCCTGAAATTTTTCAAGAAAATGAAGTATTTCTCACAGAAAAGGATTGCAGTAACACATCTTTTGCTATACACATGTTTATTCCCTTTGTGTGTATTGGAACTAAACCAAAAAAGGGAGGAAAAAAAGCAAATTGGACATAATGTCACACCAAACTCCAAAAATGGTCTGGACAAAATTATTGGCGCCCTTTCAAAATTGTGTAAAAATAAGATTGTTTCTAGCATGTCATTCTCCTTTAAACTCCCCTGGGGCAAATAACACGTGTGGGCAATATAAAAATCACACCTGAAAGCAGATAAAAAGGAGAGAAGTTCACTTAGTCTTTGCATTGTGTGTATGTGTGTGCCACACTAAGCATGGACAACAGAAAGAGGAGAAGAGAACTGTCTGAGGACTTGAGAACCAAAATTGTTGAAAAATATCAACAATCTCAAGGTTACAAGTCCATCTCCAGAGATGTAGATTTGCCTTTGTCCACAGTGTGCAACATTATCAAGAAGTTTCCAACCCATGGCACTGTAGCTAATCTCCCTGGGCGTGGACAAAAGACAAAAATGTATGAAAGGCGTCAACACAAGATAGTCCAGATGGTGGATAAGCAGCCCCAAACAATTTCCAAAGATATTCAAGCTGTCCTGCAGGCACAGGGAGCATCAGTGTCAGCGTGAACTATGCGTCGATATTTAAATAAAATGAATGCTATGTCAGGAGACCCAGGAGGACTCCACTGTTGACACAGAGACATAAAAAAGCAAGACTACCTTTTGCCAAAATGAACTTGAGTAAGCCAAAATCCTTCTGGGAAAACGTCTTGTGGATAGATGAGACCAAGATAGAGCTTTTTGGTAAAGCACATTATTCTACTATTTACCGAAAATGGAATGAGGCCTACAAAGAAAAGAACACTGTACCTATAGTGAAATGTGGTGGAGGTTCAATTATGTTTTGGGGTTGTTTTGCTGCCTCTGCACTGGGAGCCTTGAATGTGTGCAAGGCATCATGAAATCTGAGGGTTACCAATGGATTTTGGGTCGCACTGTACAGCCCAGTTTTAGAAAGCTGGATTTGCATCCGAGATCTTGGGTCTTTCAGCAGGACAATGACCCCAAACATACATCAAAAAGCACCCAGAAATGGATGGCAACAAAGCGCTGGAGAGTTCTGAAGTGGCCAGCAATGAGTCCAGATCTAAATCCCATTGAACACAAGTGGAGAGATCTTAAAATTGCTGTAGGGAGAAGGCGCCTTCCAATAAGAGAGACCTGGAGCAGTTTGCCAAGGAAGAGTGGTCCAACATTCCGGCTGAGAGGAGTAAGAACCTTATTGATGGTTATAGGAAGTGACTGATTTCAGTTATTTTTTCCAAAGGGTGTGCAACCAAATATTAAGTTAAGGGTGCCAATAATTTTGTCCAGCCCATTTTTGGAGTTTGTTGTGACATTATGTCCAATTTGCTTTTTTTTCTTTCCTTTTTTGGTTTAGTTCCAATACACACAAAGGGAATAAACATGTGTATAGCAAAACATGTGTTACTGCAATCCTTTTCTGGGAGAAATACTTCATGTTCTTGAAAAATTTCAGAGGTGCCAACATTTATGGCCATGACTGTATATGAAAGTTACCATGTGTCTTCTTACCCTAACAGTATGTATGGAATGCTGCTGGAATATTCCATATGGACATTCTGCTGTAGCAGAGTTCCATTGATTTCAATGGAATTCTGCTGCACTGTGCACATGGTGGAATTTGTACAGCGAATATCCAGATTCTGGCGTCCGCAGAAAGAATAGATGTCTATTCTTTCTGCGGATTTTGCTCGAAAATTTTGCTCGGAAACTTCCGAGCAGTCCTAGCTCCAGCCTGATCATTAAAATGTGCGAAATGTCCGTCTTTGTTTTCCGGGTAGACACTATGCATAATTTCTTACCGGGTGAACACTGACAGCAGTATGGAACATGAATTGTAGCTGAAGGATTCCCTTAAACTGAAAAAGGAACTTTGTTGGAAAGTTGGTGGAGAAACTTTCAAATCCAGTTTAATACTCATTGTGGGTTTTCTGCTTCGGTTACACAGATATCCTGCTTTTATGATTCTACTTTATACTATAAAGCACCATCTTTATTGCTTTTCTCCCCATAGAGCTAAAGACCAATGTCCCAGAAAGGGACCACTCCTCCGTCCTTATTTGCAATGCAGAGATTTGTATGAATTTTATTGGGAACAGTCAGCTTTTTATGGATGGCTCTTCCCCATGTTAACAACATTGGCAGTAAAAGGCTTGGCTGCATGACAATACAACGTAGTTAGAAGTATTTACAGTGCCACAGAGTTAGCACGAGCCCATAAGCAGGTGTGCGTTGGAGGACAGATATCCAGAGGGCAGCTGCTGCGGCTGGCCTCCGTGTTTTCAACTTCTAATATCGTTGGCTTAATTAGAAAAGATATTTTGCATGCCTGGAGGACCAGCAATTCCCCGAGGTTCTCTTGTTGTTCTGTTCATGACCTTTCCACATTTCCACTCGGAGCTCAGTTAAGTATAGTAAGCCCCATTATTTATACCAGCTGGCAGGGACTGCTGTCTTTATTAAGATAGCTGTAAATATTCTCATGTTTTCACCAACTGTAGGCATCATTTTTACTTAACATGTTTCCTCCCTCTCAACATCCTTGCAACATCCCTATGACTGTTATCTATGATAGAAAAACACTTAGACCGGTGGAGGTCAAACCAAATACAGTGGTCCCTCAAGTTACAATATTAATTGGTTCCAGGACGACCATTGTATGTTGAAACCATTGTATGTTGAGACCAGAACTCTATGGAAACCTGGTAATTGCTTCTGAAGCCACCAAAATGTCCTCCAAAAATAGGAAAAAGTGAGGATTAAAGAAAAATAAGTAGAAAACTAATATAGATAAAAAAAAAAGTCCTTACATATAAAAGTAAGAAAGATCTGCTGGGAGCTGTAATCACTGTTTAGGTCAGTGTTTCCCAACCAGGGTGCCTCCAGCTGTTGCAAAACTACAACTCCCAGCATGCCCGGACAGCCGTTGGCTGTCCGGGCATGCTGGGAGTTGTAGTTTTGCAACAGCTGGAGGCACCCTGGTTGGGAAACAATGGTTTATGTAGGCGACAGGAGCTTCTTCAGGGTCCTATACAGTACACACAGTGTCCCAAATGGAGCCGCCCTTACTTGGTGTCAAGGAGCAGCTAACCATGGCACACGTAAGGAGTAATACAGAACTTGTAGTTCCTCCCTGTACTGTGGGGGGCGCTACCAGACACCAGTCACTGCATACACTTCAGAAATAGAGGTGATTTACCAGTGAATGCCCATTCTGATTGGTCAGTTCCTCCAGTTGTGACGCATTTCACAGATCTGGACTGTCCGTAGCATTGTATGTTGAGTCTGGTTTCAAGTTACAATGGTCCAGAAAAGACCATTGTATGTTGAAACTATTGTGTGTTGAGGCCATTGTAAGTTGAGGGATCACTGTATATCCCAGCGGACTTCAATACTGCGCATAGCACTAAATATCAACAAGTCACCAACAGTGTGAAAATAAAAAATATTTACTTGAGTTATATTAAGATGAGGTTTTAATAAAGGCTGGGAGTTTGATTCATTTGGAGGCAAAATGCAGACACTCGCAAAACATAGTCGCTAGAAAAAAGATGGTCAGCTCTCCTCTAGTCAGGGCAGTAAGACAAAGCAGTTGCGGGAATGATCCAGTGTCTTTAAAATGTTCACATACTTTATTGTAGTCCAAATATGGTCTATGATACAGACAATGTGCAATCTGACACATTTCAAGCTGCTTTGTTCACCTCTTAGCCACAGTGAAATAGTATTACATAGCAACCAATCAGATCACTTCTTTCCTTTTTAACAAGGCCTCTGCAAAATGAAAGAAGCAATCTGATTGGTTGCTATGGGAAACTGGGTAACTTTTCCTTTGCACAAGTTTTGATAAATCTCCCCCCCTTATTCCCTATCCAAAGGATAGGGGATAAGATGCCTGATCGCGGGAGTCCTGCAGCTGGGGACCCCCCCGTGATCTTGCACGCGGCACCCCGTTTGTAATCAGTCTGATTACGGTCGACCGCAGGGCCGGCGGCGTGTGACGTCACGCCTCCGCCCCCGTGTGACGCCGACCGTAATCAGTCCCCAGAGCGAACACGCTCCGGGAACTGATTACAAACGGGGTGCCGCGTGCAAGATCACGGGGGGGTCCCCAGCTGCAGGACTCCCGCGATCAGGCATCTTATCCCCTATCCTTTGGATAGGGGATAAGATGTGTAAGCACCGGAGTACCCCTTTAACTCCTTAGGGCAATATGCTTTATATTTCCCGTCGATAGTGCAGGGAGTTTATCAAGCAGGGGTATTCCTGGAAAAAATATTTTTTTTATATATCAACTGGGTCCAGAAATTTAAACAGATTTGTAAATTACTTATATTAAAAAATCTTAATCCTTCCAATAATTATCAGCTTCTGAAGTTGAGTTGTTCTTTTCTGTCTGACAACAGTGCTCTCTGCTGACACTTCTGCTTGTCTCGGGAACTGCACAGAGTAGAAGAGGTTTGCTATGGGGATTTGCTTCTACTCTGGACAGTTCCCGAGACAGGTGTCATTAGAGAGCACTTAGACAGAAAAGAACAACTCAACTTCAGCAGCTCAGAAGTACTGAAAGGATTAAGATTTTTTGATAGAAGTCATTTACAAATCTGTTTAACTTTCTGGAGCCAATTGATATATATATATATATATATATTATATATATATATATATATATATATATATATATAAAAGTTTTTTTTCCTGGATAACCCCTTTAAGCTCACTCACTCACACATTCCAATTTATTTTCTTTTTTTTTAATAGCTAAAAGGAATTCCCAATATGTGACAATTTAGCATCTCAATTATTGGGACAGGGGGGTAAATACAGTAAGTCTAGGTTTCCACTTGTTTTTTGGGCGCAGTTTTCACCCAAAAAAAACACCACAACTAACTGCCCTGTAATTTTGCACTCCCGAGATGCATTTTTTTTCCTTTGCGTTTTTCTTGAAACAAGTGACTCAAGGATTTCTTTTGAAGAATGGGGGAAGGGGGAACGTCAGTGAGAACACCAATTCTAAACTCACATGACCATTTGCATGGTGTTTTTTTGCCTTCCATAGACTTCAGAAGTCATAGGGGGAGATTTATGAAAACCTGTCCAGAGGAAAAGTTGCCCAGTTGCCCATAGCAACCAATCAGCTCGCTTCTTTCATTTTTAACAAGGCCTGTGCAAAATGAAAGAAGCGATCTGATTGGTTGCTATGGGCAACTGGGCAACTTTTCCTCCGGACAGGTTTTAATAAATCTCCCCCATAGTCTCAGCCTGCTGAGATTTTACAAAACTTGCACTAGGCCCAAAAAAAATAAATAAATAAAAAAGCAAAATAAGAGTGAAACAATGCCAAAGGAAAAAACAGCAAGTGGGTTTGACGTTTCATAATTCTCTATTGACTCTCAACTAACATATGGCTTTGGCGTTTTTGCTGCAATAAAAAAACGAGTGAAAACCTAGCCTAGAGGAGTTCTTAAAGGAGTACTCCGGTGCACACTTTTTCATGTTATCCCGTCCGGGCTGCAAAATAAAAGAAAACGCACTTTATCTTACCTGCCAACGAGCCCCCGGAGCTCCGGTACAGGTGTTCGGTCCCCGGGCTGTATTCTTCTTACTTCCTGTTAGCCCGGCACGTCACACAGAGCTTCAGCCTATCACTGGCCGAGGCAGGACATCGCTGCGGCCGGTGATAGGCTGAAGCTCCGTGTGACGTGCCGGGCTAACAGGAAGTAAGAAGAATACAGTCCGGGGACCGAACACCTGTACCGGAGCTCCGGGGGCTCGTTGGCAGGTAAGATAAAGTGCGTTTTCTTTTATTTTGCAGCCCGGACGGGATAACATGAAAAAAGTGTGTACCGGAGTACTCCTTTAACATAAACATATTGGTTTACTTGTTCTTTATATGTGGTCTGAGAAACAGCGATAACACTGATCAGAAGAATGGCCCACATAAATGACACCCTTTGTGGTAGCCATTTTGGCATGGGCATATAGATGTGGGTCAGAAAAGGTTTCTCTTCCAACTCCAGAAGTAAGAATAAATGATCTGACATGCCAGCATTACTCATGTACGAAGCCCATCACTTGTGCTGTCTTGTTAGGAACATTAGAAAATAAGTCACAGACATGTATGGAACATGATTTAGTGAATAATCTGTTTGCATCACTACTGTTTTCTGGCATAATCTTTACACATTAACACATGATGAAAGATGTTTTTATGTACAGTGTAATTGCAGACAGCATCTGCTGGGAGCATCACGCCAACTATTACACACATTTACTATAAGTGGAACAAAATGGTGACGAATACAGTGGTCCCTCAAGTTACAATATTAATCGGTTCCGGGATGACCATTGTATGTTGAAACCATTGTATGTTGAGACCAGAACTCTATGGAAACCTGGTAATTGGTTCTGAAGCCACCAAAATGTCATCCAAAAATAGGAAAAAGTGAGGATTAAAGAAAAATAAGTAGTAAACTAATATAGAAAAAGCAAATTCTTACATATAAAAGTAATAAAGATCTGTTGGGAGCTGTAAATCACTGTCTATTTCAGTGTTTCCCAACCAGAGTGGCTCCAGCTGTTGCAAAACTACAACTCCCAGCATGCCCGGACAGCCAAAGGCTGTCCGGGCATGCTGGGAGTTGTAGTTTTGGAACAGCTGGAGGCAACCTCTTTGGAAAACACTGGTCTATGTAGAGGACAGGAGCTTCTTCAGGGTCCTGTACAGAACACACAATGTCCTAAAAAAAAGTAAAATGGAGCCGCCCTCACCTGGTGTCCAAAGGAGAAGCTAACCCTGGCACAGGTAAAGAGTACAGAACGTGTTATACCTCCCTGTACTGTAGGGGGCGCTACCAGACAGTCAGTGCATGCACTTAAGGAATACAGGGGTTTTACCAGTGAAATATCCATTCTGATTGGTCGGTTCTTCCAGCCATTGACACGTTTCGCAGATTCCATAGCATTGTATGTTGAGTCTGGTTTCAAGTTACATTGGTCCAGAAAAGACCATTGTATGTTGAAACTATTGTATGTTGAGGCCATTGTAAGTTGAGGGATCACTGTATTTGACAATGGCTGCTTACACACATAGTGGTCTTACCATGGGAACTATATGTGTTTTATCACTAATTACCATAGTGCATGAGCAGTTTGGTCTCTTGTGTATATGTGAAGTACGACAAACAGTGGTACCGCAGCAAAACCACGTGTTCTACGGCAAATTGTTATGGTTTTGCAAAGCTTACTTTGGTCATACAGACGTTACAAGTGAAACAAATTCCTTTAACTTGTTTCACCTGTGAAAACCATGCGGCCAAAAACGCATTGTTGAATCTGGTAAAACCGGTGTCACCATTAGGCACATGTGAACGCACCCTTATATCTATCCACTTAACATGAATACTGTCCACAGTACATAGACACCAAACATCTCCATCCCATACTCTATGTTACAGGATACCTAGGTATCACAAACCTCATATATACTGTACCTAGAATACCTGTTCGATTAATTGAGATCAATTAATTTCTGTAAACTGCTTGTTGGAATTAAAGGGGTACTCCGCTGGAAACATCTTATCCCCTCTCCAAAGGATAGGGAATAAGATGTTAGATTCAGTGCACGGTGCAAATTCCGCTCCGTACCAGATGACTGGCGATGCGCCCCACCAGCCCCCTCCATTCACGTCTATGGGAGGAGGTGTGACGGCTGTGTACCAGCTGCAAGCTTCCGAGTTTTGGATGCTGCCGCTGCTGACCCGGAGATTGCGGGGGGGGGGTCTGTTACATAAACTACATGTTGACTTAATTTAGACTTTAAATGGCTACTTCCCTCCATGTAATAACTAATGCAATTTCTTCATATTTGTTTATCACTTCATTTACCAAAAATAACTCATTACCTCAGAAAAACAGCTCTAAAGTTTTGGCCGCTAAGCGTCTCACTTCTCTAATGTCCTTTCCGTATTGTCAGGAGAAATCTGTCTTTAGTAACAGACCAGGCCAAATGACAGGAAAGAGGGCATTTTGCTGTGTGTCAGAGAGTGGGGGGGGGGGGGGGTTGGGATGGGGCTAAGAAAGCCTTGGCTGTGTATCTTGCACGCTGGAGCTCAGTGCTTACTATAACCCTTTTCTTGCTGTGATGCTACTGTTGTTTACTTTCTTTCTTCTTATATTGCACCTTGCACAACCAGTGCATCGTTAACCCTATTCACCTCCACATGCTATCTAGTACTGTACTATGTAAATTATTAGGTTGGCACAGTGTCACCCTGTTTAGTACAGTGCCTTTTCTCCATCACTATAGCAAAGTAGAGAGAAGTGTGTGTTTTGATTGGCCAAAGAAGCAAGGGAAAGAAAGTCCATGTATGTATACTACAGCTCTATTCCCACCCTCTTAATTAGAGAGGATACAAACATAGCTGTGCACGATGGAGGGGGCTCTCATAAGCTCTATAACAGCAGTGAGGGCAGTAAATTCACATTGTCACCACTTTGAAAGGTTAATATAACAAAGCCCTGCAGGCTAAAAAAAAAAAAAAAAAAAAAAAAAATTAAATGACAGGTTCTCTTTAAGTAACACCCAAGGTAAATTTAATTGAATTATCCTTTAAAATCTATGCATGTTACTTACATCATTTTGTTTGTTTTTACTAGTACTTATCGATAAAAAGTGTAGCTAAGTTTATACATACCAGGCAAACAAGATGCAGATGTACATAATGCAGGCTCCAATAACAGCAATAGATGTATCTTCTGACTGTAGCCCATCTCTGCTGATGCTTGGAAAACACACTGTGATATTCTGTCCCCTGTACTGAACTGTAGGGAACATGTAAAAACATAAACCATTGAAAAATGACATGTTAAAGCACACATATACTTAAGCATGTGCACCACAATGTAAAGTTTTCACATATCGAAAGTAACAATGCACCGATATGGATGAAAAATCTATATAAAGTTTGTGGTTCCACATCAGCTTTCTGCTTCAGATCAATACAAGTATAAATTCTGCACCCACACGGCCAATAGTTGCACTATGGAGAATGCCAACATTAGGCACATCACAAGAAAAGGTTGTTACAGGAGATCACAATGTACAGAAGGTAGTGGGATCTACTAAACATTGCTTCATTTTTAGTAGTTATTGGAAAAGTTTGTAACTTGGTAAAAGGCTTAATATGGGATATCATTAAAGGGGTAACGTGGCCTAAAAACACATCTCTTCAGACAGGCCTACAACAGTCTCTAATTGGCCTCAACATATCCTCAACATATCCCTAACATATCCCCAACATATCCTCAACATATCCCCAACATATCCCCAACATATCCCCAACATATCCCCAAATATATCCCCAACATATCCCCAACATATCCTCAACATATCCCCAACATATCCCCAACATATCCTTAACATATCCCCAACATATCCCCAACATATCCCCAACATATCCTTAACATATCCCCAACATATCCCCAACATATCCTCAACATATCCCCAACGTATCCTCAACATATCCCCAACATATCCCCAACATATCCCCAACATATCCCCAACATATCCCCAACATATCCCCAACATATCCTCAACATATCCCCAACATATCCTCAACATATCCCCAACATATCCTCAACATATCCTCAACATATCCCCAACATATCCCCAACATATCCTCAATATATCCCCAACATATCCTCAACATATCCCCAACATATCCCCAACATATCCTCAACATATCCCCGAAATATCCCCAACATATCCCCAACATATCCCCAACATATCCTCAATATATCCCCAACATATCCTCAACATATCCCCAACATATCCTCAACATATCCCCAACATATCCTCAACATATCCCCAACATATCCCCAACATATCCCCAACATATCCCCAACATATCCCCAACATATCCCCAACATATCCTCAATATATCCCCACACCTCTTGTTTGAATAGTTATTGTGTAATATTATGTCTGATACTTGTCTTTGTTTGTACCCCATAATTGTAAGGGCTGCGGAATCTGTAGGCGCTATATAAATAAAAATAAATAAATAAATACTCCAATGGAAAACTTTTTTTTTTTTTTTCATTAAATCAACTGATGCCAGAAAGTTAAACAGATTTGTAAATCTAGCTGCTGCTGAATACTACAGAGGAAATTCTTTTTTTTTTTTTTTTTTGGGGGGGGGGGGGGGGGATTTCTTTTCTGTCTGACCACAGTGCTTTCTGCTGACGCCTCTGTCCATGTCAGGAACTGTCCAGAGCAGGAGGAAATCCCCATAGCAAACATATGCTTCTCTGGACAGTTCCTGACATGGACAGAGGTGTCAGCAGAGAGCACTGTGGTCAGACAGAAAATAAATCCCCCCAAAAAAAGAATTTCCTCTGTAGCATACAGCAGCTGATAAGTACTGGAAGGATTAAGATTTTTTTAATAGAAGTAATTTATAAATCTGTTTAACTTTCTGGCACCAGTTGAAAAAAAAAAAGAGTTTTCCACCAGAGTAACCCTTTAAAGTGGTGGGAAACCATCAAAAGTTACAGAAGTTACAGGTTTCATTATACACATTAAAATCTTTTAACAGATAAAAATGGTGTCAAAGTGATGGAGAAACCGTACAAAGAGATAGTAATAAAGAGGAAATAGTAGCCTAAAACAAGGATAAGAATGTGAAAAGCTATAGAAAGGAGACTGTTTTGTTGGTGGGGAGCTTGTCCTGTGAGAGAATGGCCATGTTTTAGTATACCGTGTTGACAATTATGCTCTGATCTATCTGGGAGACTGATATAAAACCCCCACAGTGAACACAGTCTCTATTATTACAAAGAATAAGGGCTATGGAAGTCATTGTCATCTCATACTGACACATATAAACAGGCTGACAGCACTACAATGCCAAGGTTCAATTAAGGACAAGGCAAGTGTATGAAACCACAATTAGTCATTGTGCATACAGGAGCAAACAGGGGGAAGGTACTGAAGTAGTTAAATGCACAACTATTACAGGCCATAAAAAGCATGTTTGCTATGACTTTGGGGAGATTTTACTCAAAGAGATTCTTGCATGCACTTTTCTATCCATATCAGTTAGTATAATGACATACGGGGGGGGGGGGGGGGGGGCATTTACTAAAGCATTTGTGTCTGTGATCATAGCACAAATGGGTGATGTAGACCAAGAATACGCCTTTGCTGCATCTTTTAATGCCACTTTTGGCATGTGCACATGCCATTCTGTGCCCACTTGGGCAAAGTGGTCATGGTTTACATGGGGAACCATGTGGCCCCAGATTTATTATCTGCCAACTTTTAAAAGTTGAAAAAAATTGTGAAAATCCCATGCCACCCCTGACCACCTGAACCTTACTGCGCCATGTTAACTTTAGGATAAACAACCCTCCTATTAAAGAAAGTCTGTGACGTTTGGTTTAAATTGCAACTTTTTCTATCACTGACTACTGGATATGTTTACCATTCATTGAATGGTCTGTATGTCTGAGACTTTAAAGGGGTACTCTGGTGGAAAACACCATCATTAGTTTCCAAAGCCTCCTTCCTAATCATTTTGCCAATTTAGCTTGTTTTTTTACCCACAGCTCTCTCCTGGGAAAGTGTAGCATGAGTGGCAGGTGTGCCGTTTTGTACACCAATGTAATGTTGCACTTTAGAATGAGCTGGATTTTATTACAAGACGTATCGCTCATAATAAATTCTGGCCAGCTGATATAAAATTGGGCAAAATAATTGTTGCACCAAAAGACTGCAAATGCCCCCTATAATGTCCTGTACAGATCTGGCCTTACTGGTCTGTGGTTTAGATCACATCATAATATTTCCACTTACCTCTTTCTGGAGGCCGACTGGACAGGGCTGAAAATGTAAGGTATGTGACATAGCAGCTAATAATGGAGGCTTGTAGCAATCCAGATCGGGGCTGCTCTGAAAAAGCACAAAAAATCAAGATCATATAATTATTATATAAAGTAAATGAGAACTTATACTGTTGTAAAAATGTGAGTTGTCAGCTAGTCCAGAAGTATATTGTATTGTGCCAATTTATGATGTCATAGCTTCTAAACCTGGAAATAGTCTGGCACTCTAGTAACAGCAGGGGGTGTAACATCACTACAGAGATATACTCTAAGCCCCTTTGGTACAAATGGCAGCATTTAGATGCTAAGTAGACAAAGTCATGACCTCACATGGCCTCACTATATGATTTGTGCCAATGGGATTACAGGAAGGGATGCTGAGAGCTGTGGCCTCTTATAGGATCGAGAAGAATAGTTTAAACATAAATCTAGTTGGTTTATTTCTTTGCAGATCCGAGGGCAATAAGTTATCAGACTGACCCAAACAGCTGGAAACCTGCAGCTATCATTTATATGGATGGGGTCTCAGGCATAAAGACTATTGTAACAAAAAGCGTCAGTGTAATTCATGGGATTCCAGCCTTTATTTTCCTAGATCAGTCTTTAACATAAAAGGGATGTGTTGAATGAGGCCCAGGCCAAGGAGGTCTATGTATTTTTTTTAATAAACACCTCTGCACAGCATTAAACAGTACTGCATTTACAGTCACTGGCCACTTTATTAGGTACACCTGTTTAATTGCTTGTTAACACCAATTACTAATAAGCCAATCACATGGCAACAACTCAATGCATTTAGGCATGCAGATATGGTCAAGGCAACTTGCTAAAGTTCAAACCGAGCATCATAATGGGGAATAAAGAGGATTTAAGTGACTTTTACGTCACAAGATTGTTGGTGCCAGATAGGCTGCTCTAAGTATTTCAAAAACTGCTGACCTACTGGACTTTTTACACACAACCATCTCTAGAGTTTACAGAGAAAAGTCTGAAAAAGATAAAATATCTAGCGAGTAGCAGTTGTGTGGACAAAAAAGCCTTGTTGATGTAAGAGGTCAGAAGAGAATGGGCAAACTGGTTTAAGATGACAGTAATTCAAAACACCACTTGTTACAGCCAAGGTGTACAGAATACATCTATGAAAGCACAATATGTCAAACCTCAAAGCAGATGGGCTACGGCAGCGAAAGACCACACCGGTTGCCACTACTGTTAGCTAAGAATTTAGGCTACAATTCGCACAGGATCACCATAATTGAACGATGGAAGACTAGAAGAACATTGCCCGGTCTGATGAGTCTTGATTCTAGCTGCAACATTCAGATTGTAGGGTCAGAATTTGTCGTAATCAACATGAAAGCTTATATGAATGCTTCATGGTGTGGTAGACATTTTCTTGGCACATTATGTGCCCCTTAGTAAGCATTGATTAAGCACGACAGCCTACCTGAGTATTGTAGCTGACCATGTCCATCCCTTTATGACCACAGTGTACTCATCTTCTGATGGATACTTCCAGTTGCATAATACTCCATGTCACAAAGCTCACATAATCTCAAACTGGTTTCTTGAACATATCAATGAGTTCACTATTCTCCAATGGCCTCCATAGTCACCAGATCTTAAAGGGGTTATCCAGGAAAAAACTTTTTTTTATATATCAACTGGCTCCAGAAAGTTAAACAGATTTGTAAATTACTTCCATAAAAAAAATCTTCATCCTTTCAGTACGTATAAGCTTCTGAAGTTAAGGTTGTTCTTTTCTGTCTAAGGTCTCTCTGATGACACTTGTCTCGGGAACCACCCAGTTTAGAAGAGGTTTGCTATGGGGATTTACTTCTAAACTGGGTGGTTCCCGAGACACATGTCATCAGAGAGCACTTAGACAGAAAAGAACAACCTTAAAGGGGTAGTCCAGTGGTGAAAAACTTATCCCCTATCCTAAGGATAGGGGATAAGTTTGAGATCGCGGGGGGTCCGACCGCTGGGGCCCCCTGCGATCTCTCTGTACGGGGCCCCGGCTCTCCGCCGAGATAGCGGGTGTCGACCCCCGCACGAAGCGGCGGCCGACACGCCCCCTCAATACATCTCTATGGCAGAGCCGGAGATTGCCGAAGGCAGCGCTTCGGCTCTGCCATAGAGTTGTATTGAGGGGGCGTGTCGGCTGCCGCCTCGTGCGGAGGTCAACACGCCCCCTTCCCGCCGGCTGTCGGGGCTCCATACAGGAGATCTCGGGGGGCCCCAACGGTCGGACCCCCCGCGATCTGCAACTTATCCCCTATCCTTAGGATAGGGGATAAGTTGCTCACCACTGAATCACCACTTGACTACTCCTTTAACTTCACAAGCTCATAAGTACTGAAAGGATTAAGATTTTTTAATAAAAGTAATTTACAAATCTGTTTAAGTTTCTAGAGCCAGTTCATATATAAAAAAATGTTTTTTCCTGGATAACCCCTTTAACCCAATATCAAGCTCATGGTTGTGCAACCAGCAAATCTGCAGCAACTGTGTGAAGCCATCATTTTCATATGGGCCAAAATCTCTAAGGAATGTTCCCTGCACCTTGTAGACAATATGCCACGAAGAATGAAGGCAAAAAAGGGGGTCCAAGCCGATACTAGCAGGGTGTACCTAATAAAGTGGCAAGTGAGTGTATGTCATATAAATGCTGTAATGATAAAGAAGGTTGGGATGGTTTCATTGCAACGCTGAGGTCCTGGGTTCTCATGTGATCAAGGACAACACATCTGCATGGACCTGTATCTTCCACCTGTGTTTATGTGGTTTTCCCCAACACTCCAAAAACATATTGATAGGTTATAGTTTCCTGGCACAAGAACCTGTCTATGATAGGAAAATGTAATTGTGAGGTTAGAGCCTGGTGGGAATGATAACAATCTCTGCATAGCGGTACAGAAAATGTTGGCACTATACTAGTAACAGGAAAATAAAAATAAAATAATAATTTATGCTTTTAAGAGAAAATTTAGCCAGTCATTGGTTTACACTGCACAAGGACAGACTAAGGCTGAGTTCACATTAGCGTTAAAGGGGTTCTCCGCTGCTAAGCGTTTGGAACAAACTGTTCCAAATGCTGGAGCCGGCGCTGGGAGCTTGTGACATCATAGCCCCATCATGACGTCACGCCCAGCCCCCTCAATGCAAGTCTATGGGAGGGGGCGTGACAGCCGTCACGCCCCCTCCCATAGACTTGAATTGAGGGGGTGGGGCGTGACGTCATGATGGGGTTATGATGTCACAAGCTCCCGACGCCAGCTCCAGCGTTCAGAACAGTTTGTTCCAAACGCTTAGCAGCGCAGTACCCCTTTAAGCTCCGTTTAGAGGACCTAGGCTTGCAAAATCTGTTCAAATAATCCTGCATGGCCTATTTTTTTTCTCTGCTCAACTCCTGTGAAACAATGGACCCCAGATGGAAACCTTTATTCAAAGTCAATGGGATCTATCAGGACCTGGCAGTGTCCATTGTGCTCCGACAAGTTTAGGGTTTTTTCGGCACAAAAAAAAAAAGACAAATAGACTCTGAACGGATCGTAGCACAACAGCAGTGTGCACGTGCACTTGCTCTGTCAAAACAGCTTTTCTTTTTTAAACTTAAGTTAAAACAGCTTTTCTGTTTTTGGGCAGTAATTCTTCCTAATCAATGAACCTGCATATAAATTGTCTTCTTCGTTTAGGAGGCAGCTAGATATATGGATTATATCATGCAGGCAGTTTAGCAGTCCCCTATAAATATAGTAAGGGTAGAAGAGATAAGAGCCTGTCAGGAACCTCTGCTGCTTCTTGTCTCAATGTGAAATATCTTCTGTCAAAACCTTGTTTTTCCCAAATGAAAGATAGTTTATAGCCCAACATACTAGTAATGCAATACAGGTCGTTGAGAAAAACTCAACCAGAGTTCTGGTTTAAATCTATTAATTCTCTTGAGAACAAATGACTAAAATCTATACAAAAACTGATGAACCCACAAACTGATGAACCCACAAATATACCGATTATTTATTTATTTAAATACATTATAAGTTCTAAAATGTTCACCAGTAATATATATATGAGTATGCAGAATAGGATTTCTCTAGAAGAAAAAGTTTATCCTCTAGTTCCCCATATTAAAGGTAACATCCCTGCACTTCCATGTTTGGCCATTCAAACAGCCATAATTGAGGAATGTTAGCCAAGCCAGAATCTCTCCCAGAAGGAAGAGTTACCCATCTGTAGACAGCTGTTTCCAGGTTATTGCCCCATGTGCTCGCCAGGCAGCACCCTGCTTGAGTAGTAAGAACCCTGAAACAGCTGTCTATTGATGGTAACTCTTCTGGCTTGGCTAATACTCTCCAATTAGGTTTCAAGGCTCTTTTAGTGTTGAGCAGCATAGGCCATATTCGAATTCGCGAATATTCTCGAATATATGGACGAATATTTGTCATATATTCGCGAATATTCGCATATTCGTAATATCCTCGTTTTATTTTCGCATGCGGGAAAAATCGCGTATGCGAAAATTTGTATAAAAATTTGCATAAATGAAAATTAGCATATGCGAAAATTTGCATATGCTAATTTTCGCATATGCGAAAATTCGCACGCCAGTTTCACACAGTACTATTAGAGCCTTCTTTACACCACACAAGCTAGAAGGAGAGAGGGATGATCACTGTGATGTGTACTGTGAAAAAAATAAAAAAATAAAATAAAAAAAGAATATTCGTAATTACGAATATATAGTGCTATATTTGCGAATATTTGCGAATTCGCGAATATGCGATATTCGCGAATAAAATTTGCTTTGCGAATATTCGTGAGCAACACAAGGCTCTTTAAAGGACAAAGCATTGACTTGCAAGGTAGTCACCTCCAATAGGTGGCATCAGAGAGCAAGCACTCTTCTTTCTGGAGAAATGCTATCTGTGCAAATCATGTTTAGGGTACGTTCACACGTACGGATTTACAGCGGATTTTACGCTGCAGATCCGCCGCTGAAGGACCTCCGTATGGTGCCCTTAAATGTGCCTGCTCGGAGCGGCAATACGCCACTCCAAGCAGACACACTGTGATGTGCGAGTAGCCGCGCATGCGCGGTGTAACAGCACACATCGCGTCCACTTCCCCTGCTCAATGAGCTAGGCCGAGAGCTGCCGCGATCTGCGAGTATACTGCGCATGCGCTCGGTGACTCGCACATCGCAGTGTGTCTGCTCGTAGCGGCGTATTGCCGCTCCGAGCAGGCATGTATAAAGGCAGCATATAGGAGGTCTTTCAGCGGCGGATCCGCAACAAAATACACTGCAAAAATCCGCACGTCTGAACGTACCCTTAGCCAGTGGAATATTTCCATAGCCTAAAAGACTCAAAAAATCTGGAGCAATTTTCCCACTTTTAGTCCCAGTGTATAAGTAACATCCTTAAATATATTTATCTGGTAAGTAACCAAATAACTAAAGCCCCTTCCATATACTGTACTTACTGAGTTGTACACATGGGGTGATGGAAATGAAGGACATGATTATACACAAGATGATGTTAATGCTTATCAGTCCTTTGTTCAGGATACAGCCAGCTGGATGGGTGAAGTATGTGTACAGGAAATAGAAGGCCAGTGAGGCAATGGAATAGAAGAGCAATGTGGTAACCAGAACGGCAAAATACCAGCGTTTGTCTTTAGATGCACCGGTGAGCCTGAGGGGAGGGAAACAGACAGGCTTCAATGGTAATATTATTATGTATGTTCACCTACTTATGTATCCTAATTAGGGATGTCCCAATACCATTTTTTAAAGACTGAGTACGAGTACCGATACTTTAATTCTAGTACTCGCCGATACCAAGTACAAGTACTTTTATTTTAAAGGGAATCTGACAACAGGGTGACGCGGTATCTGGCTCTGCTTACCGTGTGATATGTGGGTTCTTGTTGTGTACAATGGAGACGGCTGCTGTAGTATAAGCCAAGATTTCTCTCTTCTCCATTGGACAGAACAGGGAATTTGCATTGCCGGCAAGACCGATGTCTCCGGAGCGATTGTGCTGACGTTCACATGGTGAGCAGCGGTAGAAACCAGGTCACCTGCACTATCTACATATAAATTCAAGTTAGTGCAGGTGACTCTGCTGTATGATTGCCTTTAATAGTAGGTACTCTCCCCTTGTAGGTAGAATAGATAGCTGCAGACATTAGTAGCAGCCCCACCCCTGTATACTGCAGCCCCCCCTTGTAGACAGCGCACCCCCCCTTTTGTAGACAGCACCCCCTCTTGTCCCCCTTGTAGACAGCGCCCACTTGTAGACAGGAACCCACTCTTGTAGACAGCACCAACCCTTGTAGACAGCAGGCCCCCCCCCCCACTTTGAAGACAGCGTTCCCTCTTGTCCCCCTTGTAGACAGCAAGGTCCCTCCTTGTAGGGAGCAGGGTCCCCCCTTGTAGGGAGCAGCCCCCCCCCCCTCCCCCTCTTATAGACAGCAGGCGCCCCCCTCCCCCTCTTATAGACAGCAGGCGCCCCCTCTCCCCCTTATAGAAAGAAGACGCACCCCTTTATAGACAGCAGGTGCCCCCCTCTCCCCCCCTTATAGACAGCAGGCACCCCCCTCCCCCCCTTACAGACAGCAGGTGCCCCCTTCCCGTCCCCCATTATAGACAGCAGGCACACACACCCCCCACCCTCCTCTTGTAGACAGTGCTCACCTGCGGCTGTCCTCGGGTGTTGCTGCTCCGCTGTCCCGTTCTCCCGATCACATCATGGTGTCCTATGGAGGAGCATGGGACATACACGTCACTCTGCTTCCTCCGTAGCGCTACGCTGGGCGCAGGGGTGGAGGAGGAGTGATGTGTGTGTGTCACATGCTCCTCTGTAGGACGCCATGATGTGATCGGGAGAACGGGATAGCGGAGCGGGGCTGCACAGCAGCAGTTATGGGACATGGTATCGGGGACATTAAATGATACTAGTATCGGTATCGGGACATCCCTAACAATAGCCACTGAGAGTGCTGCATATGAATCCTACAATAATGTGTGTACTCAACATTGACTCTTTCTATTCGTGGAGGAGAATGTACTGTATATATCATTACAATTTTCTAACATCTATGATCCTACTGACATGGAGTTTGTTTCCTTCACACTACCAAAAAATAAGCTAACAAAATTGTTCCTTGTGTTCCTTGCAGATTGTAACCCCTTGCGGGCTTATAGATGTATCATATGCTGAATAAATGCGAATCATAGTCACGGAATAACTTAAAAACAGACATTCCAGAGGCGATCACATGATCCTGTAAATGTAAGTTGTGGCTGTTACTCTTGAACACAAAAGGCGTTAATTTTTAACGTAAATTTGTTTTCCCTTAGTCCTAACAGCAGCACAAGTGGGGTGTTCTGCCCCTGTGAAGCTGGCAGGACGGTGGAATTTTTAATTCCGCCCAAGTAATTAAAGACTTAATTAGACCCCCATATAAGGCCTCCTCCCTTAGGCCACATTGCTTAATAACAAGTAAAACAAAACAATTTGGGCGGGAAAATTTGTGTGCTGCTGTTAGGACTAAGGGAAAACAAATTTACGTTAAAAATTAACGCTTCCCTTACGTCCTAACCAGCAGCACAAGTGGGGACTTAGCAAGTAACAACACAAATAGGGAGGGACTAAGGCAGAGTGGCACTTAGGATTGATTGCCCGAAGGCCAACTCTTCCGAACGTTTGGCATTAACCCTGTAATGACTAATAAATGTATTATGCGTGCTCCAGGAGGCAGCAGCGCAGACTTGTTCTAGAGGAACAGCTTTTCTTTCTGCAAAAGAAGTAGAGACTGCCCTAGTGGAATGGGCAGTGACAAAGGCAGGAGGAGCTAACTCCTGGGCTACAAAAGCCTCCCGAATTGCCTCTTTAATCCATCTACTCAGAGAGGGTTTAGAGGCTTTAAGACCTTTGTTCTTCCCAGAAAAGGAAACAAGAAGGTGCTCCGATCTTCTAAATTCCCCAGTTCTTGAGATGTAAATTCTGAGGATTCTTGAAATGTCCAGAGTATGGTCAGCAGCTTCCTCGGGAGAGGATGGATTAGGACACAGAACTGGAAGGGATATAGCTTGATTGATGTTGGAGAACGTCGGGACCTTAGGAACAAAGGTGGGCAAAAATCTCAACAGGAATCTATCCTGGAGAAAAAGCGTATAAGGCTCGAAAGCCGAAAGGGCCTGAAGCTCGCCAATCCTTTTGGCTGAGGTTATGGCCAATAAGAAGGTGACTTTAAGGGACAAATACCTAAAGTCGACTTCTTCCAGAGGTTCAAAGGGGTGTGAGCATAACCCCTTAAGAACAATGGTCAAATCCCATTTGGGAATGGGTCTGAGAACTGTAGGCTTAAGTCTTTCAGCCCCTTTGAGGAATCTTCTAACCAGGGATTTTTGTGATAAAGATCTGCCTAAAAAGGCAGAGAGCGCTGAAACTTGAACCCTCAGAGTGGATGGGCTAAGACCCTTGTCAAGGCCATCCTGAAGGAAACGTAAAATTGCCGAAAGAGGAGGATCTGAGGTTACTACCTCTTTCGTAGCACACCATCGAAGGGAAATCTTCTTTATCCTAGAATAGACTTTGTTTGTAGACTCTGCTCTAGAGTGTGCAATAGTTCTCAAGACCTCCGCAGGAAGCCCACTACTTAGTAGGGTCCTGTCAATCTCCAGGCTGTCAGATTGAGTCTCCTCAGATCTAGGCAGGAGCCTGTGTTGTGAGACACAAGGTTCTGCACGTGGGGAAGCCTCCAATAACACCCCTGACTCATCCTCATGAGTTGGGTGAACCAGGACCTCTTGGGCCAGAATGGTATGATGGCAATCACTGAGGTCTGGTCTTGCCTGACTTTCATCAATACCCTTGGTATCATGGAAAGTGGAGGGAATATGTAGGCCAGCCTGAACCTCCATGGAATGGACAGAGCGTCTATCGCCACTGGATTGTCCTCTTTGTAAAGAGAGCAAAACTTGTTCACCTTGGCGTTCAGACGAGTTGCCATGAGATCTATCTCTGGCATACCCCACCTTAGGGTTATCTTCTTGAAGATGTCTTCGTTCAGGGACCATTCCCCTTGGACCGGAAGCCCGCGACTTAGACGATCTGCCACTATGTTGAGATCCCCCTTGATGTGGACTGCAGAAAGGTGGGTTAGATTGAGCTCTGCCCAAGAAAGAATTAGTCCGGTCTCCTTGAGGAGCACTTGGGACTTTGTGCCACCCTGTCTGTTGATGTAAGCCACCACAGTGGTGTTGTCTGACTGAACTCTTATCGCTTTCCCTAGAATAAGGGGTGCGAAATGGAGAAGAGCTAGACGAACTGCTCTCAGTTCACTCATGTTGGAGGAGAGAAGTCTCTCCTGAGGGTTCCAAGTACCCTGTACTGGATTCTCGTCCAGATGGGCTCCCCAGCCCAGAAGGGAGGCGTCCGTGGTTAAAGTGATCCACTGAGGTTGAATCAAGGACTTCCCATCTGTCAGATTCGTCCACCATCTGAGAGATGCACGGACCTCGGTCGACAGGTTGCACTTTTTGTCCAACCCACTGGGGTTGCGATTCCAGACCTTCAAGACTTGATCTTGGAGAGGCCGGAGGTGCCATAGGGCCCAGGGGACTGCCTCTGCAAACGCTGACATATGACCCAACATCTTCATTAGAGTTCTGATGGGAACCTTGCGAGGGACCATCAAAAACTCGGCGGCTCTTATGACTCGATCTTCCCTTTCTGGAGTGAGGGATAGAGTCATCTGAGAGGAGTTCAGGACAAACCCCAGAAACTTCCTTGAGGTGGACGGGTTGATTTCTGATTTCTCCCAATTTATAAGCCAGCCCAAGCGCTGGAGAAAATCTAGAGCCAGATGAAGATGAGACTGTAGAACGTCTAGAGTAGCGGCTTTTAGAAGCCAGTCGTCTAGATAAGGAATGATCTCTAGACCTTTTAGTCTTAGAGCAGAGACCACTGGAGCCACCACCTTTGTAAAGGTGTGCGGGGCTGAAGTGATGCCGAAAGGCAGAACAGCAAACTGGAAATGCTTTACCATACCGTTTATGGTGACAGCAACCCTCAAATATTTCCTGTGAGCAGAAAAAATAGGAACATGCAGGTAAGCATCCTTCAAGTCGATGGTAACCATGAGATCTTGAGGATCCAGGATACTGACTACTGAGCGAATGGTTTCCATCCTGAACCGCCTTTCCCTTATGAAACGGTTCAAAAAGCGAAGATCTATGATCATACGCCAGTCGCCCGATGGTTTCGGCACCAGAAATATTGGGGAATACACCCCTGACCCTCTTTGGTCGGGGGGAACTTCTTCTAGTGCATGTTTCCCCACATACTGTAGGACAGAGTCCTCTAGAATAGCCTGTTTTGGCTGAGGAAGTAACTTTGTTAAAACAAATTTCCTTGGAGGAGGGGAAATGAAATCTATTTTGTACCCCGACTGAATGACATCCAGAACCCAAGGATCCTGGATTTCTTGCATCCAGGTTGACAGAATCAAACTTAAACGTCCTCCGACCGGAGGGGGATTGGTAGATAGCTTCTCTACCTGAACTTCCCGAGGGGAAGGGAGAGGGGAAACGTTGGTGGACCTTAGAGGAGAGTCATAGCTCGGCTTTACGGTCTTTACCACGGCCGCGTCCTCCACCACGCTTTTGAGTAGACTGGCGTCTCTGGGATCTGGAAGGGCCCTGGAACTTCCCCCCCTTGGATCTACGCTTGCCCCGAAAGGACTGTACAGGTAGGCATTTACCTTTTTTATCCGCAAAACCTTCCATGATTCTGTCTAACTCAGACCCAAAGAGGCAATTAGGCTCAAAGGGCATCCCACAGAGGTTGAACTTTGAGGTATTATCAGCTACCCAGGGACGCAACCACAGGGGGCGCCTGCTTGCGGATGAGAGCGCCATGACTTGGCAGCAAGTTTGAGGTGCTGTTGGGATGATTCGCATAGGAAGTCTACCCCAAGGAGTAGCGTTTTGAAGCTGTCCAGAATATCCTCCCTAGCAACATTACTTTCAATCTCAGACTGAATGCGTTGTACGTGTTCTTTGACAAAGTCGGCAACCTCACTTGAAGCAACAGCCACCGAGGCAGATGCTGAGGCCGCCGAATAGTTGCATCTTAGAAGGGAGTCCACCTTCCTGTCAAGGGGGTCCTGAAGGTTACTGCCATCATCTGCAGGAACTAGAACCCTCTTGGACAGCTTGTTAACAGCCATATCCACTTTTGGCGGTGGCATTCAGGATTCCGACTCAGCTTCTGATAGAGGAAACATCAGCTTGAACCTCCGGGTAACAACAGCAGGCTTGTCTGGGTGCTTCCACTCAGCATTCATCAGTTTCCTAAGTGTATCATCCACTTTGAAAACCAAAGGTCCTCTAGAGGTGGATGTAGAGGCTTCCCCTTGATCAACATCCTGATCCCTTGATCGGATGGATCTAAGCAATCTCTGCGTCTTTTCCACAGGAAAAAGAGGTGGAGAGATTACTTCCTCTACTGACTGTTCCGACTGATCGCCCACAGACATAACGGAATCCTCCACGACAGATGGAGGACCAGACTCGGTCCTAGGCCTCTTAGGGGCAAAGGAATTCTTGATCTCGTTGATAGAATTTCCCATGAATTCTTTCATCCAGATGAACATGTCCTGGACTGTAGGTTCAGCTGGATTAACGGGTGGACGACATCCAGGACACCTGTTATATTCATAGGAATCAGGCAGTGGAGTACCACAGTCAGCGCAAGTTAGATGGCGCTTCTTTGAAGCAGACTTGCGACTATCAGCATGTGTATCACTCGACGGAGGAGTGGACATAGTTCTGGAATTAAAACAATAGGTTAGAAAGACACCAGAACTGTTACCATTGCAGCGCAAATGGAAAAAGAGTACCTATTGAAAAATAGACAAGCTCTTTTACAAAACCCAAGAATAGCAGGAACCACACAAGTGTAGTCAAGCTAGCAAGGCAGCAAGAGGCCAATGAAGGCCAGTACTGCCTTTAATAGGGGAGAGGGCGGCAATTTTAAAATAAGCCCCGCCCCTCCAGGAAGTCAGAGCACCAACTAGATCGAAATCTAAAAAACGATCTGAAATAAAACATTTTTGCTCTGAGCCCCTTCCTTACCTTGGAAGGGGCAAGTAACTAATATATTAAGTATAATAATAGTTAAAACTAGCGCTCATTGTGCCAGAAAGCTCCGATGCCGGACCGGAAGTCGTCAGATGACGCACTTCCGGTCCGCGGCTCCGCACACAGCAGAGGACCGGAGCGAGACAGCGGCGCTGCCGGAAAGGTAAGGGCGGAATGCCCGAGTAGCAGAGGGATCGGAGGATCCCTGAACCAAAGAGGGCGGCGCTCAGCGCCGCCTGAACAGAGAAAATCAACTGTATCTACAAACCCGTACTGAGTCATAGATACAGAGTCTGAAAAAACTCAGCTGGGGCAGCGCCAAACAACGCCGCCCAGGCTGACAGAAAAGAAGGGGCAGCAAGCTGCAACCCTGCTAGAAACAAACCCTTCTCCACATAGAAGAGGGGGAAGGGAAAAACTCCATGCAGGCTCTGCTAAAAAATCAGAGCCTGCACCGTCCTGCTGTCCTGCACAGGACAGAAAAAAAGCAATGTGGCCTAAGGGAGGAGGCCTTATATGGGGGTCTAATTAAGTCTTTAATTACTTGGGCGGAATTAAAAATTCCACCGTCCTGCCAGCTTCACAGGGGCAGAACACCCCACTTGTGCTGCTGGTTAGGACGTAAGGGAAGCAGAGATTTAATTGACACTGACTATACTGCCCCCCAGTGGTGGCATCATGTGCACGCATAAACTTAATTGGTTCTATTTTATCTGCAATGTATCAGTTGAACTTGATGGACTCTTGTCCTTTTTCCAACCTTATAAACTATGTAAGTTTAAATGATAATAAAACATGGAACATGAACAGAGCAAAATCTTACCAATTTTTGTTCCAGGTGTGAGCAAATGCTGTTATCAGTACCAGCTGGATGAGAACAAAAGAGAACCCACCACACACGCCAACATAATGCCATACTGCAAAGACAGATGCCAAGAGTCATTCTAAGGTGGAATCAACCTCATTAATACAATTTGGGGTACGTTCACACAGACAGGATTTACTGCATATTTTGCTGCATATTTTCTGCAGCTAATTTTTCTTCCCATTGACTTCAACGACTTCAGAAAATATGCAACAGATACTGTACGTGTGAATGCACCCTTCAAGGACATTCATATTTACAAATAAATGCTATAAAATTAATAAATCTGTAACAAAAACATACATCTTAGTAACTGTAGTGGCAAATAATTATATTTTTCATTGGAGTAAAATGAAATGTGTTTCCCAACCTGTGGTTTTCTAGTTGTTGCAGAACTACAACTTCCACCATGCTAAAGTCTGTAAGTTCATGATGGGACTTGTAGTTCTGCAACAGATGGAGAGCCAAAGCTAGGGGACAGCTGCATGAAATGGTGCCAAGTATTTGATTCAGGATCAGGGATCTATGGGGGAGATTTATCAAAATCTGTCCAGAGGAAAAGTTGCTGAGTTGCCCATAGCAACCAATCAAATCACTTCTTTCATTTTTTTAAAGTGAAAGAAGCAATCTGATTGGTTGCTATGGGCAACTCAGCAACTTTTCCTTTGGACGGGTTTTGATAAATCTTCCCCTATGTACCAATAGTTCAGCATCTCTTACATGTAGCTGGACAAACTGTTGTGAAATTACAATCCTTATCAAGACTATTTCCATTACAGTTGATAAGCCACAGCATGTACAACACAGTAAATGACATTATTATGAGAAATTCAACCAAGTCATATGTCTCAAATATTCAACATGTGTGAATAGACAAAGCAACAGTTTATTATGAACAGGAAAGACTATTTGCTTAAAACTTAGCTTTTAGTACGGTATGGATAAAATAGTGGCAAACAAACAAACCCCCAATTTGGGGACAATATCCAAGATAAAGCGTGGAAGATTCTATAGTATATTATGGTCTCAACAAAACACAAGCAATACAATACCAGAACCTCCCTAACTCTGGGTTGGTTCCAAAGTCTCAATGTCTTAACGCGTTTCCCCTAGATCAGTGAATCTCAAGCAAGGTCCTCAAGTCCCCCCAACAGGTCAGGTTTCCAGGATTTCCTTAGTCTTTCACAGGTGAAATAACTGTGGTGATGCCTGATTCACGGACCATAATTATATCACCTGTGAAAGACTAAGGGAATCCTATATACATGACCTGTTGGGGGTCTTGAGGACCGCGCTTGAGAAACACTGCCCTAAATAGATATAACTAGGTTCATCAGGAGACAATCAACAAAGGTACAAAGTTGGAACAATACCTGAGCCTGCATTCTAAGATACAACTTAAAGACCACCTAGGTGGTCCAAAAATACCCTTGGGTTCCCAGCCGTCAAAATCTATTATTTACAGGACTTTATTATTTAGGTCCATAAACTAAATCATATTTGTGATGAAAAAATAATTCGTGGATGAAAGAACACACACTTAAAAGCACTGTGTGCAGTCAGCCAGTATAAGTTATAAGTAAGAGGGCTATACTAGCTCCATTAATATTAACTTGACTGTAGAGGGAATTTCTGCAGGTAATGTCCCCCTTCTACTAGTGTTGGCCTGAGCACACAGCTAATTAAAACCAAAACAAGAGGCATGTAGGCAATAGCACAGTAAACTATGACCAACCTGTATCAATAAAGAAAATTACACCTCAAATGGGGGATTTGGGACAGAGGTTCCCAGGTAGATATTAATATACAATGCTCTTGTCATGACCGGGGATGGACAGGGAGAGTGAGCCCTAAGCTGTGCCTAGAAACACTCTCTCTGCCGACTTGCCCAGCCACCCTAAATGATGGATCGACAACTAGGCGTCGGTCCCTTCCTACGCTAAAGTGCAATGGGCGTAAAGGTACACAAAAAATACAGTACATAGTCAGGGACAGGTCCAAAGGATAGGGGATAAGATGTCTGATCGTGGGGGTACCGCCACTGGGGACTCCCGCAATCTGTCATTCAGCACCCACCTTTGCAAGCTCTCCGCAGCGCTGGAGGCTCAGAGTGTGCAGCGTGACGACCATGGGACCGCCCATGTGACATCACGCCTCGCCCCCTCAGCGCTGCAGAGAGCTCGTAAAGGTGGGTGCTGAATGCCAGATTGCGGGGGTCCCCAGCGGCAGGACCCCGCGATCAGACATCTTATGCCCTATCCTTTGGATAGGGGATAAGATGTATTACGGCCGGAGTACCCCTTTAAAGCAAAACGGACATACATAATCCTAAAAACCGACAGATGTACTTAAAACCAAGCAGACTAAAATCTATATCTTAACAGGAATGTAACCATGGTTAAAACTCCCCAACATATCCCCAACATATCCTCAATATATCCCCACACCTCTTGTTTGAATAGTTATTGTGTAATATTATGTCTGATACTTGTCTTTGTTTGTACCCCATAATTGTAAGCGCTGCGGAATCTGTAGGCGCTATATAAATAAATAAATAAATAAAACTCAGACAGACAGACAGACATAGCAAAGGTGAATCATAAAACAGTCAGAGTAAGAACTAATCATCAGCCCAGAGTACCAGCAAAGCTTGGGTTTTAAAACCACACCCAAGCTGTCATAGGTTGAGATCATAAACTCTTCCAACCCAAGGAAAAATTAGCACAGAAACTGTTCAGACATAAAAACAAAGTCTGAACAGGACCAAAAACTGAAAAATGCCAAAACACAGAAATGGAAATTACAGCTCTACAGCCAACAATCATGTACATTACAGAAATATGCCATCCCTAGATGGTGCATGATACAGAAAGTATACAGGTATAAGTATATAGTCTGCATTGGGGTACAAATACAGTAACATTAATAAAGGTATGTACATGTAAGATCAGTGTCCCATGCAATTTCACAAAGCCTGTATGTAGCCACGACCCTGCCGAAACCAACATTTTTGGGGTTATTCATCTCTAAGAAACCAAAGTAACCCAGTTAGGTTGTGGCTACATACAAGCTTTGGGGAAATGCTTTGAGGCATTGAGATTTTGGAACCAACCAAGAGTTTGGGTGGTTCTGGTATTGTATAATTTGTGAGATTTGTTGAGAGCATAATATACCGTAGAATCTTATATGCTTTATCTTAGATATTGCCCCCAATTGGGGGGTATGTTTGTTTGCCCCATTTTTATCCATACCATAATAAAAGCTAAGTATTTTTTCCTGTTCAATGTAGTAACTCTCATAGAAAATACTAAGGTCAGGTTATGCAGGGTTAATAGAGCCCTATGATGACGTCAGTTTGGGTTATTAAAATCCTTATCAAACTGTGACTGTTCCCATATCAGGCTTGGGTGACAATGATCTGCTAATTAGGAATTCTTAAATATGGGCACTGTCATTATAAAAAAAAACTTTTGTGATAGTAACATATCAAACATTTAGATAGGTCGGGGTCTACGTGTTGAGACCCAAACAGTTCAGTAAAATGAGCCAGCAGAAGTGTGCACTTAGTGCTTTCTCTCCAAGCTCCATGTTATGTGACCGAGATGGTCACATAATACAAGCCTATAGGACCAGCTCAGTCATATAGTAGCTGGCATAATATCACACTTCTCTCCCAACTTGTTCTACTGATTGGTCAGGGTCTGAGTATTCAAATTACAATTCTGGATATCGTTTTTGGGTCTCAGCTGTTGGATAATAAGGCCTCCTGTGTTTTAAAACACATGTAAGACAGGTTTCAGAAAAACATCTGTATTATGGCTCTTAAAGGGGTACTCTGCCTCTAGACATCTTATCCCCTATAGGGGACAAGATGTCTGATCGCGGGGGTCCCGCGGCTGGGAACCCCACGATCTATCCTGCAGCACCCCTGTCATCTGGTCCATGGAGCGACCTTCGCTCCGTGCCTGATGACTGACAATGCAGGGGCCCGAGGATCGTGACTTCACGGCCCCACCCCTCGTGACATCATGCCCCACCCCCTCAATGCAAGTCTATTGGAGGGGGCATGACCACGCCCCCTCTAATAGATGAATGAATTAAGGGGGTGGGGTGTGACGTCACAAGGGGGCGGGGCTGTGACGTCACGATCCTCCAGTCCCTGCATCACCAGTCATCAGGCACGGAGCGAAGCTCGCTCCATGGACCAGATGACAGGGGTGCTGCAGGAGAGATCGTGGGGGTTCCCAGCCACGGGACCCCCATGATCAGACATCTTATCCCCTATCCTTTGGATAGGGGATAAAATGTCTAGGGGCGGAGTACCCCTTTAAGTCTTAGCCCTTATCTGTGATAATGACTGATGCACTGACTGTATAAATAAATGCCTCAATCATAAATGATGGATTTGTTGCAGGTTTTAGGATAAAATTCACATTAAAAACTGCAACAAAAATTTTATACAATAACCTAATATACAAACTGCTGAAAACATCTGCATAGATTAAGGGGCATGCTCCCATATGTTTTAAATGCTTTGAAATGTTAAAAAGTACCTGTCATGAACTTGTTAAATTTTATCCTCCCAGTTCACTGCCCCCATCATGATAAACCACCCCCTGCCTTTATTTTTTATTATTTTTTAGTTTTCTACCTTGATATTGCTCTGTATTTTCTGCTCAGTCAGATTTACAGACTGGGAAGGGGCGTTCCCCAGCAGGCGTGACATCATCTGAAGCCATACAGGGGAGAACTTCCTCCCTCACTCTGCTACACACAGCCCAGAGCAGTTAGTTGAGAGATGAGCACATACCCCCCTCAGCACTCCAAACTGCATTTCCTGATTTTGGACTTCTGCCAGGCCAGAAGGAGTCCAAAGTCTGTGCAAGAGATAGGGGGAAATGTGTTCTGGACAAGTAGGGAGACACCTAGTGGCAGTTTTCTTAAACACAAATAAAACATAGAAAACTTCATTTTTTTTAAACAAAGTACATTATAAAGATTTTTATTTACCATAAGGAGTGCAATAGCAAAAATTAATTTTAATCAAAGTGCCCATTTAAGGAGAACTCCAGAATATAAAAAGTGTCCTCCATACTGCCGGCAGAAAAAAAAATAAAGATGTACATATCTTCCTCCGCTCCCCCGGGACGAGTCATATTGCGCTCAGCCAATCACCGGCCGCAGTGAAGTCCCGACTCGGCCGGTGATAGGCTGAGCGGCAGTGTGAGAACGCTTCAAGACAAAAAAAAATTTCACTACACCGGCACCTGCTGCCGGGGGCGAAAACGTCACACTGCACCTCAGCCTATCGCCAGCCGAGTCGGGACTTCACTGCGGCCAGTGGTTGGCAGTATGACTGCAGTATGACTCGCCGACGATCGGCAACCAGGAAGAGGATCGCGGTGGAGACCGGAGATGGTTACCGGAGGCCCCGGGGGAGCAAAGGAAGGTATGTACATCTTTAATTTTTTACTGCCGGCAGTATGGAGGACATTTTTTATATTCTAAGCCCGCGCCAACTGGCTTATTTCTGGACTTTGCATCATATTTCACGCATTGCATTGTAACATGTAACTACTCTGTGTTCCCCGATTGAGGGTCTGTGTGCATGATCCCACACTGACCGGGTATGGGTCTGGCAGCTGACCACCATTCACCTAGATGCAACCATCTGGCTGTCCGGGCATGCTGGGAGTTGTAGTTTTACAACAGCTGGAGGCACCCTGGTTGGGAAACGCTGCCTTACAAAGTGAGGGATGTGCAAGGATGTGTAAGGCACTTGGACTGACCGCCAAGGAGACCTGAGATAGGGACAAAAGGTTCCTCTGGCCAACCAAGTCAGCCCAATGAAATGAATATGGCTGACAGGAAATAGCTGCTTCTGTCGATGGAAATTCGAAAGAGTTAACTGAGAAAATGGAATGGTTTATTATCCCATTCCAAGAGTGGACATCCAAAGGTGTAAGACAGTCTTTTCCAAACAGTGTGCCTCCAGCTGTTGCAAAACTACAACTCCCAGTATGCCCGGACAGCCATTGGCTGTGCGGGCATGCTGGGAGTTGTAGTTTTGCAACAGCTGGAAGAACACTGGTTGGAAATCACTGATGTAAGACAACACCTATACAGAAGATCACATACATTAGCTGTCAAATATGACAGGTTCATTTACTGTATAGCATCTGTTTTACATAGAAATGAAAGTGGTTACAGGTACTTTATATACTTCAGACCTTGAGTGTAAAACACACACAACCTACATTTATATACACAATTATACTAATACACACAGTCCACTGCCTTACATCATGTTATACAGGAAAGTATTGCTGGCATCTCTCACCTTTTATAAAAGAATCGCTGGGGATAAAGAATGCCGCGGCACACATGCCATTCAGAATCAGAAACTTCAGACACCAAAACCTGGAATCCGTAACACAGATGTAATGACAATGTTTATCACAACGAATAAAACAAATAATAAACCCAAGCCCATTTTGGCCTTTTTTGTTTTTCTCCTCCTCGCCTTCTAAGTGACAGAACTGAAATTTTTCCATCTACAGATGGATATGAGGGCTAATTTTTTCATGACCATTTGTACTTTGTATTGACACCATAAAATGTACGGTGCAACAAAAAAAAATATTATTTATGGTGAAAATTATTATTTATACAAATATTATTTATGGTGTTATCTATATTCTCTGGGTCAATATGATTAGAATGATACCCATGTTAACATACTTTTCAATTACTGTACTGCTTTTTAAACAAAAGATGTACCGTATTGTCCGCCGACAAAATTGGGGCGGAAAGTTAGTGCGTCTTATACGGCGAATACACACCTATCGCGGCGGTCCCTGCGGCCATCAACAGCCAGGACTCGCGGCTAATACAGGACATCACCGATCGCGGTGATGCCCTGTATTAACGCTTCAGACGGGGCGATCAAAGTTGACCGCCGCATCTGAAGCGAAAATAACACTAACCCGATGTTCATGACCGCTGCGGTGAAATCGCGCCGTCCCGAAAAGCTTACAGGACACAGGGACCTTATCTGCCTTCTCGGTGTCTGCTCCATGCTGGAGCAGAGCGAGATACCAGGACACTGAGGGAGCGACAGCAGGTGATTCCCATTTGCAAATCGCCATCCACAGCAATGTTCTGCCTCGGCCACCCAGAGCGATTTGCTGACCAGCTTTGTGACGCGCTGACCACAGCCAGACCAGGAAGAACATGTGCAGCAGGTGATTTCCCTTTGTTATTTTATATTCTGAGCGCCCGGGCATAATGGGTTAATATTTTTCTAAAGGAGATATCTCCTTTAACATTATATTTTTATAGTTATAGTGCTGATATTTCCAAATATGTTGATTTATTGAACTTTTTTTTAAATGGGAAAGGGGGGAATATAATTATTAAATTTTTTAAGTCCCATCAGGGGACTATTTATTACAATCTTTTGATTGCAACTACTGATCAGTGCTATGCATAGGCATAGCACCGATCAACGTTATTGTAACATTTGCGCTCTCTTGGCCTTGAGTGCTATCTTGTCTTGTCCCCGCTGCCAGAAGGGCTGGGATTCGCATCGCAGGATGCGCCCGCACGCGAATCCCAGCCCATCACTCACCTCCCTGGTCTTCCTGTCTGAGCAGCCCTGGCGCGCATGCCCCCGCCTCCTAGGATGTGCGCCGGAGCTCTTAAATTTAAAGGGACAGTACTCATTTAAACACCTGAACCCTGTCTTTAAGTAATTGCTCCTCCCTTTGTTCTCTACTGGATCTTTGTTGCCTTTGTGCCCTACAGAAAACTAATGTGTTTCTGTGTTCCTGATTTCATTGTACCAGATCCTTGTTCCGTTATCTGCACCAGTTCCGCCTGCCCTGACCTACTGCTACCTCCTTGACCACGTCTTGCCAGTTTCCTTCTGTTAGAAATATTAATGTATGTAATGTTTGGCCATACATAAACCCGGGTTAGTACATAGTTCCTCTCGGCAACAATTCAAGAAAAAATGTATATATGTTGTCCCTACCAGGGACTGAAGTGCCTTCTAAAATATAACTTTTAATGGTGTATTTTAAAAAAATACCGATCCACAAACAAAAAATAATAAATAATTGTAGTATCTTAAAGAAGTGATATTTACACACTATTGCGACTATTGAGACAAATGACGCGGTAGGTATAGCACCAGTGGTTAGGTACACACCATGCTATAGTACTGTAATCATAGATGATATGTTTACAATATCACATATAGTAATCAAATCCCATCCTGGATAGGATATTGACACTATCACATAGAGTATTCAACCAGTATTAATCGATATATTTTCCTTTCTCCCTCTCCCAACGCGTTTCCATGTAGGGGTTAGAGTATATAGTTATCCCCCACACTTCTTCAGGGGATTAGGTATATGGTTATAGCAGACTCTGGAGTCAGGTATCTCGTTAATATGTCACTGTGTATATCTCTTTAAAAGCAGATTTGTCAACTAATGACACCCAGAGAGTAACCACCATAGAGTAAACTGCGTCAACAAAAGCTCCGACTCTGTGATTAACTATCGCGTCCAGAGACCAGATAGGGCGTTTCTCACCATCCCGGTTAGTGCCTATAACGATAAGAAATCATGGACATCTCCCTTAGTAACCAGTAGATGACTTACCCCTCTTTGAAAAACAGCAAAGAGGGGTAAGTCATCTACTGGTTACTAAGGGAGATGTCCATGATTTCTTATCGTTATAGGCACTAACCGGGATGGTGAGAAACGCCCTATCTGGTCTCTGGACGCGATAGTTAATCACAGAGTTGGAGCTTTTGTTGACGCAGTTTACTCTATGGTGGTTACTCTCTGGGTGTCATTAGTTGACAAATCTGCTTTTAAAGAGATATACACAGTGACATATTAACGAGATACCTGACTCCAGAGTCTGCTATAACCATATACCTAATCCCCTGAAGAAGTGTGGGGGATAACTATATACTCTAACCCCTACATGGAAACGCGTTGGGAGAGGGAGAAAGGAAAATATATCGATTAATACTGGTTGAATACTCTATGTGATAGTGTCAATATCCTATCCAGGATGGGATTTGATTACTATATGTGATATTGTAAACATATCATCTATGATTACAGTACTATAGCATGGTGTGTACCTAACCACTGGTGCTATACCTACCGCGTCATTTGTCTCAATAGTCGCAATAGTGTGTAAATATCACTTCTTTAAGATACTACAATTATTTATTATTTTTTGTTTGTGGATCGGTATTTTTTTAAAATACACCATTAAAAGTTATATTTTAGAAGGCACTTCAGTCCCTGGTAGGGACAACATATATACACAGTTTCCTTCTGTGCCACGCCACATCCCAGCTACCTGTGTGGATGAGTCATTACAGGGGTAGCGACCTGGGTGCCACCTGCCGCAGCAAGACCATCCCGCTTTGCGGCGGGCTCCTGTGAAAACAAGCGGCACGTTAGACTCCGCTCCCTGGCATGGCTCATGTCATCATCCACACAGGCCCTGAGGATCCACCACCTGCCGTGACCCATTACAGTTATCTGCGATATACTTCTCTGGTCTGGAAAAAAAATCGCAGGAGCTGGCCAAGGGCAGGTAAGAGGAGCTCCAGCCACCATCTCTACTCATTGAACCCCTGCGATCGCACCATGGGTGGTCTGATGAGTCTCTGTATGCCCGCATTATACTTCAGAAGCCGTGATCAGGAAAGGAACTGTACATCTTAGTGCGCCAAGTAACAGCCTGCCAGGGTGTACAGGAATGCCTTGCATTCTCTAGGGGTTAAAGGGGTGTTCCCTGGTTGGACTTGATTTCCCTGGTTGGACTTGATGGACGTATGTCTTTTTTCAACCATACTAACTATGTAACTATGTAACTATGGTAATAGGACTGATGGGCTATTATTAGGATGGGCCATCAATTGCTGATCAGGGACAGGAGCTGAACGATGAAAGGAAACTGAGCTTCAGTAATGAGGAGCCACCCCTACACAATGAATGGAGCCATTTACTGTGTACTGCCGGCAGGTGCCTGGGCCAAATTAAACATATAAAGGAGACCCTTGCTGCTGGTTTGCCCGTTTCCCTATATCAGAACTCAGATGGTTTATAGCACACAGGAGTATGTGCTGTATCACGTTTGCTTTCCCAAGCGCTCATAACCAATATCCATTTATCAGGCCTCTCTGGGACATAGAAGGGGGATTTCCCCAACACCAAGCAATAGTTGGTCTAAATGTTAACTAGACTACATGTGCATCAGATTTATCAATCAGCCTGATACTCTTTTTAAAATGTGGCACATTTAAGACTGTCCCTCTACATTTACAATGTTTAGGAATTAGAAAGTTTTGGTAAATCTTTTCCTATGTTCTAGGGCGTACAGGAATATACACAAGTTACCGTTTGTTTGAAGATGGTATATGTATTAGGTGAAGCTTAACCTGTGATCCATGGTTTAATAATATGCAAAAGACATATACAAGTGCTTATTGTGCCTCCCAATTGAGGCAAGTTCCCACTACCCCCCATCCCAGCCCTTGCTGCTTTTTCGACTTGATTGAGAGCCCATGTACTGTGCAAAGTTGTATTCACAATGGCCATCAATCAAGTGGAAGGGGCTACATGGAGCTAGGACAGTGAAGGAAGGTCTGTGCCAACTGAGCCCACTAAATGGGCACCTGTGGCTTATCGGTGTATTAGAAAAATGGTAATTATCTCCCATCAAAAGCCAAGCTTCAACTCCTTAAAGATGAGATTATTAATGTTGTACTGAGAAATCCCCTTTGACAGACTGCCTTTTAGACACTGACCATTACTCAATAAGGCATACCTTGTGCACCAATATTTGTATCACTTATGTCTCATGGCCTCTGAGTCAATTGCAATGCTATTTTCACATGTTCCCCTGTCCCTCAGAGCAAGTTACAGACTGTACCCTTTCTGTAGACATCCTTCTGGTAAGTTATATAACTTTTCATGTTAGAACAGATAACATAATGTGGAAAGTGGCCAAACCCTTTAAGTCTAATTACTAATATTTTGTTTTCACCCTTATTTATTATCTATTTTAATACACTTTTAAATGCATTTGTAGGACGAAAGGGTTAACAGCAAAAAGAAATGTGTACATTTGGAAGATATATTTTATGGAGGCCAAAAATCTGTGAATTTATGATATAGTATTAAAGTTTACCCATTGTGGACCATGGCTCTGAACTCCTGTGTAGACTTCACATTGATAAGGAATACTGACTGGATGAAATAGAAAGATGCAGTGCCAAAGCAGACTCGGTAAACCGCTGTATACCCAACAAGAATTTCACAGTCATTACCGCCAGGCAAATGGTTGCACAGAAGAGAAATCCAAGGCACCTGAGATTGAAAGGAGGCAATACATAATGAGATGTCCTGCAGGAAAATACTAGATTTTAAATGTGTAATTCAGCAGTTCGGCAGCAGAAAATTTGTTTAAATCTCCGGCTACTTCGTAGCCCGGGACTGCAGTGATCAGGATCCCAATTTGCCAGAAGTCTGACAGACTTGCATGGGACCTAAACATCTGCCCTAGACATCTTAATCCCTAAAATGTCTGATCACGGGGGGTACAGCTGCGGGGACCCCAGCGACCTCCCGACATGAGGTCCAAACCAAGTGTTCTGAACATAAAAGTTCAATGATAAGTCATAAATGTAAACGATCAGATATCTTATCCCCTATCCAAAGGATGTCTAGGAACAGAGTATCTATATCCTGAATGCTATAGTCTCAGGGAAAGTCTAGGGCTACAAGAAAATTTAAGGGGGTAGTCCAGTGGTGAAAAACTTATCCCCTATCCTAAGGATAGGGGATACGTTTCAGATCGCGGGGGGTCCGACTGGCCAGATAGCGCTTGTTGACCACTGCACGAAGCGATGGCCAACACGCCCCCTCAATACAATTCTGCAGAACTCCGGCTCTGCCATAGCGTTGTAATGAGGGGGAGTGTCAGCCGCCGCTTCGTGCGGTGGTCAACATGCCCTCTTCCCTGTCGGGGCCCCGTACAGGAGATCCTAGCGGTCGGATCCCACGCAATCTGAAACGTATCCCCTATCCTTAGGATAGGGGATACGTTTTTCACTACTGGGTATCTCCTTTAAACAGATATCTTGCCGCTGGACTATCTTTGAAGTTAGCGTTAAGGAGAAAAAAAAGGAAGGTTTTCAAGCAAAATGTGGCAAAAAGGACCTACATATAACTGGCAAATTTATAATGTATTGACACTTTTTGCCCCCCGCTTCCTGACAGATTTGAAGTGTCTAGAAAAAAAAAAAACATGGCTTAGAAGTGCTGTAAAAAACAACATGTTTATTATTAAGCGCACCATTTTGTGGTAATATTGCTGTATCACAGTGGTCTCCAAACTGTGGACCTCCAGATGTTACAAAACTACAACTCCCAGCTCTTATATAGAGACCTGTATCACAGTGGTCTCCAAACTGTGGACCTCCAGATGTTACAAAACTACAACTCCGAGCAGGCTCGGACAGCCGCATGTTTGGAGTTTTAGTTTTGCAACATCTGGAGGTCCACAGTTCTGAGACCACTGTGATACAGGTCTCTATATAAGAGCCGGGAGTTGTAGTTTTGCAACATCTGAAGATTCACAGTTTGGAGAACACCAGAGTACAGAATGGAAGCCATGAGGTCATGTAAGGAAAATTGTTTAATATGTTTAGTGAGTTGTACTAATCTTACAATACAGTATACACCTTTGTAATAGATCTGGTGTAATTTCCAACAGTTCTTGTTTACATCGAGGGATTGTACTACTAACACTCACTCCATATCCACAGAATAGGGTATAAGTGTTCGACTGCTTTTGGGAACTGAGAACAGGGGTCCCAAGTCTTCTTTCAGAATGCAGTATCTGGTCAGTAGTGCAATGGTCAGTGTAAACACTGACGTAATAGGGAAGATTTATTAAAACTGTCTTATTTGTCTATAGCAACCAATCAAAGTTCAGCTTTTATTTCTCAAATTGCTCTGGTAAAATAAGAGCTGAGCTGTGCTTGGTTGCTATAGGAAAATCTGCCCCAATGTGTTTCTTAAGGGATGCGTTGGTAAAAAGACCTGTAGAGGAAGGAGGTCCGCGCATGATTTGTGGGAAAGACTGCCCATAAAGTACATCAATTATTTTATTGCCTTTTAGCAAATGAATCCAGAAGATACCGGCTGACAATACTTACCCTCCTTGTTCCTGGGCTCGTCCCCACTGGGTCCTGACAATGGGGAAATTCATAAAGCATTTTACACAATACGCAAATTTGGAGAATCAATGTTTTTTTTAACTTTTTGTGAGACTTTTTGTCTCTAAGTAATTTTTGCCAAACCTGCTTACTTGAACAATTTTGCCACTGACTTTGCAGTGGTTGTGAATTTATCATGTGCAACCTTTCTCTAAAAGGCTCCAAATGTTGCAAACCAATACCAGCAATCTTTTTATTTACAAAACATGCTTATAACAACAGCACAGAAGCAAAAATCCTACACATGTGCGCCAAATTTATCACACTGGCCCGGATTTACTAAGAGTGGAGTGTAGTTTTCTTTGTGGGTTTTAATTCCCTACAATTTTTTCCCACTGTATTTACCAAGGTTTCCCTACATTTTGCACTTTTCCCTACATTTTTCTTTTTTTACACATGCTCTGATCTGTAGGGTTTTCCTCAGCTCAAATCCACTACTGTGGAAACCTTAGTAAATATGTTGGGTTTTTGTGAAAATGTCGGTGACACGCCCCCTTTTCCCGGCGACCATAACCTTTTCGGGTTTTCTCAATTAAATGGAGAGTTAGTCAGGTTATTTTAAATTCTGGCGAAAATTCTGGCGCAGACAGAATTTCTGGGGCAATGCGGACAGAATCTGGCGCACAACCCGACAAAACATGTAGGGTTTACAATAGTAAATCAGGGCCACTGTGTGCAACTTTTATTAAAGTATGCGCAGCTGAATACATTATGTGTAGCTTAATACACAATGATAAATATCCCCCATAGACTGCAGCAGTATGACTATGCTGACATTAGAACCCTCTGTGCAATAGAATCCAGAATTGAAGAGAAGGCCAGATGTGAAGGAGGGTAAGTTTATGCCTCTGGTCTAGGGTCTGAATCATTTTTCTGTCTAAGGTCTGAGTTAGTTGAGATGTTAGGTCTGGGGTTTGAATTCAGGGGTCTGCATTTATTAATCATTATAGTCTGGGGTCTGACTATATTTTGGGTCTGACCTGGGGCCTGGAGTCTGGTTTGGGGATGGAACTAAATGTAGGGTCTAGTATGTGATCTGAATTAATTTAGGAGTTTGGATTAGAGTCTGAATTTATTTATAGGACTGGTCTGGGGTCTCAATTTAATTGTTTTGTTATATAGGGTCGGGATGGGCTACAGAAGAAAGGGGTCAAAGATATCTGGGCAGCAAACTCTACAGTGTTCAGAGGTCATTATGACAGCATGGGTCGGATGGAAAAGAAAAGATAACAACTCTGATCAGAGAAGATGTCACCTGTAAGACACTGGATGTAACTGTTGTGTATTCTGATTGTAAATCTGTGGTGCTCTTTCTTTTATAGCCTGCAGCATAAAGAAATGATGTACAACAACTATTTGGGCCCAGTATCGGCCCAGTGGTGTACCAATTGGTACCAGCGGCACCTAGGTCCTGGTGTCAGAGGGGGACCAAAGGTCTTTCCGGCACATAGAATCCATTATAATTAAAAGCACATGGTAGGTAAGAGCCCTCATATATATATTATATGTATTATTTTATAAATTTAGCTTTTGGGCCCAGGAGCTTCTAGTTGCACCTCTGAATGTACAGGAGGCGTCAGAGAAGGGAGATTTTATAATGGTAATGATAGTGATGATTTCTATGTATGCACAATGCTAATTATTGATGGTTATAAACACTAGGAAATGAAAATAAATACCGCTACATAGACGGCCTGTACTCACATGTTCCTTGACAGCTTCTGACACCTTTCTGGAAAGCATGAGGCAACAGATGGTGGAGGCAAAAATATGGAAGAATGTGTACAGCAGTCTGGTACCAGTAGACACCTTGATGCTTGGAAAGCATGCACAACACAGAGAGCACGGAGAGGGCCCACAGCAGCAACATATCTACAGAAAACATTACAACATAATATTACAAGCCAATCTATGGTTAATACATTTCTGAAGGTGGGGTGTTGATCCAGGGGATTATTGTGTTTTTTCCATAGTATGAGACAATAGGCATCTGCCTCCATAAGGGTTTTTTGCCCTTCCATGGATCAACACAGTAGGAAATAGGTTTAACTTCATGCTATACTAAGCATTGGATGTACTTTCTCTGTGTAAGCTGTACTTGGTTTGGGAGTGCGGACAAACACTGTTGAAGACACCATAGAATTGGAATACCCAATATTTAAGGTGCTATTTTGTGTAAATGACTAATAGAAGAAAATGTACCCATATAAATGCACAAGGCTGGTGTATATAGGCCTTGGGTGAATCCCAGCTGGCCCTATGTTTACACTAACCCAATATGTACTACGAAGTTTATTGAACTGTGGTATTAAACAATAGTTTATCCAGTGTTGGCATGAAGCAAAACGTCTTTAACCTAATACTATTGTTGAAGGAACATACATTGTCTGATAAAATGGATGTTTAAGATATCTCACCTGGTAGGAGACAGAATTGATGAAATCCTTGCATAGTTTGTTCCTCCTCAGGGCCTTCCGGACAGCCATTTCATCCATCAGCCTCATACTTGATACTGACTGGTGTCTGGTCTCTACAATCTAAAGATCTTCACCTCAGGGAATAGCATTTTCCACTTTGTGACAGTTTAGTTTCATTAGTTTAAAATATCCTAAAAAATAGGACTGAAGTTTTTTCTTCTAGCTTAGTAAGTAGCCCAGATCTTCTTATACTGAAAGGGTATTTAGTGATTATCGATTGTAGATGTCCATGAAAATGAGGTTGTGTTGTTTCCCTTTTTTCGTGGTGACATTTCTTGGTGTGTAGATTCCATTAAAAAGTCAGCTCAGTTGTCATCGTGTCAGGATAACACGTAATGATAAATGCCTAAGTACGTATCGCTTACAGCTTGATGCCTGTTGTTTCTTCATTGATATGATGATTTACTTTTGCCGTCCTGAAGAGCCATGTTGACGATTTATCACGCTATAGGGAATGCTATAAAACAGAGATTAGCATCTGATTGACGGGACAAAGTCAGTGTACGTCTTACCATCTGCAGAGGTGGGGGAGGGCTATGAAAGGCTCAGGACACTAAATAGGATTTGTTCAAAGCCAGTTAGTTACCTTGACTATCCAGGCAATGCAATAGCTGTGATCACCACCTACCCGTACCATGCATTGTGTGCCAGCAATAACAGTGAATCAACTAGTATAAAGAACATCATATGGCATTTATATGTCAAAGAATGTAAAGTCAGGTCCAAGTTTTTGGAACATTTATGTTGGTTATAGACCTAAGTTAATCTATGATGACCTATGATAAACTTCCAGTAAACCAGTTTATAATGTGGTGTTAATATTAGATTGTTCAAGATAATTGTATATCATAACACTGTATCTACGAATGCTTAACTTTCACAGGTCAATACGATATTTTTATTTATATAAATAACTTTTAACTCCCATCACTTGTTAGAATAAGAAACTAAAAATATCCTTATATAGAATACATACAGTCATGGCCGTCAATGTTGGCACCCCTCAAATTTTTCTAGAAAATGAAGTATTTCTCACAGAAAAGGATTGCAGTAACACATGTTTTCCTATACACATGTTTATCCCCTTTGTGTGTATTGGAACTAAACCAAAAAAGGGAGGAAAAAAAGCAAATTGGACATAATGTCACACCAAACTCCAACAATGGTCTGGACAAAATTATTGGCACCGTTTCAAAATTGTGGAAAAATAAGATTGTTTCAAGCATTTAAACTCACCTGGGGCAAGTAACAGGTGTGGGCAATATAAAAATCACACCTTAAAGCAGATATAAAGGAGAGAAGTTCACTTAGGCTAGGTTCAGACTACGGAATCTCCGGACAGAAAATTTCCACCCCGAGATTCCGAGTGCGGCCAGCGCTGACTGAATCAGTCAGCGCTAGGACCGCGCGGACACTGCAGTCTTCAATAGACTGCAATGTCTTCCGTGCGGATTTCCGCATGAAGAAAGAGCACCGCCATTCTTCAGGCGGAAATTTTCAAGCGGATTTTCCATTCACAAATTCCGCTTCACAAATTCCGAAGTGTAAATTTTTTAATGGAAACCCATTCACTACACTACACATTTTAGCAAGCGGAATTTCCGCCTGCAATTTCAAAGCATAATTGCAGGCGGAAATTCCGTAGTCTGAATCTAGCCTTAGTCTTTGCATTGTGTGTCTGTGTGTGCCACACTAAGCATGGACATCAGAAAGAGGAGAAGAGAACTGTCTGAGGACTTGAGAACCAAAATTGTGGAAAAATATCAACAATCTCAAGGTTAAAAGTCCATCCCCAGAGGTCTAGATTTGCCTTTGTCCACAGTGTGCAAAATGATCAAGAAGTTTGCAACCCATGGCACTGTAGCTAATCTCTCTGGTCGTGGACGAAAGAGAAAAATTGATGAAAGGTGTCAACGCAGGATAGTACGGATGATGGATAAGCAGCCCCAAACAAGTTCCAAAGATATTCAAGCTGTCCTGCAGGCCCAGGGAGCATCAGTGTCAGCGTGAACTATCCGTCGACATTTAACCCCTTAACGACAAAGGACGTAAATGTACGTCATGGTGCGGTGGTACTTAATGCACCAGGATGTACAATTACATCCTATACATGACCACGAGCATCGGAGTGATGCTCAGGTCATGCGCGGCAGGTCCCGGCTGCTGATAGCAGCCAGGGACCCGCCGGTAATGGCGGACATCCGCGATTGCAATACAGATCACGGCATCTGCAGTGCTGTGGTCACAAAAATGGATGATCGGATCTCCCGCAGCGCTGCCGCGGGGATCATCCAGAATGGCAGGCGGAGGTTCCCTCACCTGCTTCTGCTGCCTTCCACGTGTCTTCTGCTCTGGTCTGAGATCGAGCAGACCAGAGCAGAAGATGACTGATAACACTGATCAGTGCTGTGCCCTATGCATAGCACTAAACAGTATTAGTAATCGAATGATTGCTATAAATAGTCCCCTATGGGGACTAATAACCCCTTAAGGACTCAGCCCATTTTGGCCTTAAGGACTCAGACAATTACATTTTTACGTTTTCATTTTTTCCTCCTCGCCTTCTAAAAATTATAACTCTTTTATATTTTCATCCACAGACTAGTATGAGGGCTTGTTTTTTGCGTGACCAGTTGTCCTTTGTAATGACATAACTCATTATATCATAAAATGTATGGCGCAACCAAAAAACACTATTTTTGTGGGGAAATTAAAACGAAAAACGCAATTTTGCTAATTTTGGAAGGTTTCGTTTTCACACTGTACAATTTATGGTAAAAATTACATGTGTTCTTTATTCTGAGGGTCAATACGATTAAAATGATACCCATTATTACATACTTTTCTATTATTGTTGCGCTTAAAAAAAATCACAAACTTTTTAACCAAATTAGTACGTTTATAATCCCTTTATTTTGATGACCTCTAACTTTTTTATTTTTCCGTATAAGCGGCGGTATGGGGGCTCATTTTTTGCGCCATGATCTGTACTTTTTTTTTATACCACATTTGCATATAAAAAACTTTGAATACATTTTTTATAATTTTTTTTTAATAAAATGTATTAAAAAAGTAGCAATTTTTGATTTTTTTTTTCCGTTCACGCTGTTCACCGTACGGGATCATTAACATTTTATTTTAATAGTTCGGACATTTACACACGCGGCGATACCAAATTTGTCTATAAAATTTATTTTTTACGCTTTTTGGGGGTAAAATAGGAAAAAACGGACGTTTTACATTTTTATTGGGGGAGGGGATTTTTCCCTTTTTTTTTACTTTTACTTTTAAATTTTTTTAAATTTTTTTTTTTACACTTGAATAGTCCCCATAGGGGACTATTCATAGCAATACCATGATTGCTAATACTGATCTGTTCTATGTATAGGACATAGAACAGATCAGTGTTATCGGCGATCAAATGCTCTGGTCTGCTTGATCTCAGACCAGAGCAGGAGACGCCGGGAGCCGGACGGAGGAAGGTGAGGGGACCTCCGTGCTGCGTTCTGAATGATCGGATCCCCGCAGCAGCGCTGCGGGCGATCCGATCATTCATTCAAATCGCGCACTGTATTGATCCCGGCACCTGAGGGGTTAATGGCGGACGCCCGCGAGATCGCGGGCGTCGGCCATTGCCGGCGGGTCCCTGGCTGCGATCAGCAGCCGGGATCAGCCGCGCATGACACGGGCATCGCTCCGATGCCTGCGGTTATGCACAGGACGTAAATGTACGTCCTGGTGCGTTAAGTACCACCGCACCAGGACGTACATTTACGTCCTGCGTCCTTAAGGGGTTAAAGTGTAAAAGTAAAAAAAAGTAAAAAATTCAAGAAAAAAATTAGAAAAATCCCCTCCCCCGATAAAAATGTTAATTGTCCGTTTTCCCCATTTTACCCCCAAAAAGTGTAAAAAAAATGTTTTTAATAAACATATTCGGTATCGCTACATGCGTAAATATCCGAACTATTACAATATTATGTTAAATATCCTGAACGGCATAAACATAAAAAAAAAGTCCAAAATTGCTGCTTATTTATAACATTTTATTCCAAATAAAATTGATAAAAAATGTATTAAAAGTTTTATATAGCAAATGTGGTATCAACAAAAAGTACAGATCACAGTGCAAAAAATGAGCTCTCATACTGTCGCTTATACGGAAAAATGAAAAAGTTATAGGTCAGCAAAATAGAGGGATTTTAAACGCACTCATTTAGGCTGTATAATAATAAAAAAGTATGTAAAAGAATTTTTTGGTTGCGCCATACATTTTATGACAGATGAGACCATTTTATGACAATTAGTCGTTTATGCATGATAACTGGCATATACAACAACTGGCATATCACATCTGAGAACTGTGTCCATCTATCAAGGCCGGTTACCTCTTATGAACTGTACTATTATCAGCGTTTTACTCCGCTGTTTGCCCGGTCCAGCAATACAAATCCATTCTGGTGCAGTGATCCAGGCTCCAACTACAGCTGACGTCAGACGCCGGCAACACGAGGCGAGCTCCTTGCATCCAGCATACGGTCCCGAGCGCCAACCAGCTAGCGGTGAGGAATATACCATCTCCAGCGCATGCCAGCGCCAGCAGTCCGCTGGCACCATTGTGACCATCGGCGCCTGCCAGCACCTCAGCCGTAAGCGACTGCCACCGCCTCTATCCAGACCTCACTGGACCAAGCTGCCTACGTCTGGAATCGCTGCACAGAGGACCCAGTGCACTAAAGACATCCAGGCACTGTGGGAACAACATCTATTGCCCGGGTTACTACTACAAAGACTGGTAACATAATTTGTAATTTTATTCACATTATATTATTTTTTTTAATTGTTGATCATTATTATTGAAGCACGATCCATGATCATTTATTTCTATACACTCACCTAGAAGGTCCGGGCTACATTTTGTCTTTTAATTTACAAATATGTTTAACTTTCTGCCACCAGTTGATTTAAAAGAAAAAAGGTTTTCACCGGAGTACCCCTTTAAGGGTGCCAATAATTTTGTCCAGCCCATTTTTGGAGTTTGTTGGGACATTATGTCCAATTTGCTTTTTTTCTTACCTTTTTTGGTTTAGTTCCAATACACACAAAGGGAATAAACATGTGTATAGCAAAACATGTGTTACTGCAATCCTTTTCTGTGAGAAATACTTCATTTTTTAGAAATATTTTAGGGGTGCCAACATTTACAGCCATGACTGTATAAACACTGAGAATTTACTCAGTATTCTCTGTATCAGATAGATTGTTTTTCTGCACCGAGAGGTGCTGAGCGTCTCCATGAATACTGCAGGAGCTGTAGATAAGCCTATTAACTCTTAATTTAGCCAGGATAAAAATACAGCTAACAGCTATGAAGTGACATGAGAATCGCCAAAAAGAACACTGTTTAACCCCTTAAGGACTCAGCATATTTTGGCCTTAAGGACTCAGACAATTAAATTTTTAAGTTTTCATTTTTTCCTCCTCGCCTTCCAAAAATCATAACTCTTTTATATTTTCATCCACAGACTAGTATGAGGGCTTGTTTTTTGCGTGACCAGTTATCCTTTGTAATGACATCACTCATTATATCATAAAATGTATGGCGCAACCAAAAAACACTATTTTTGTGGGGAAATTAAAACGAAAAACGCAATTTTGCTAATTTTGGAAGGTTTCGTTTTCACGCCGTACAATTTATGGTAAAAATGACATGTGTTCTTTATTCTGAGGGTCAATACGATTAAAATGATACCCATTATTACATACTTTTATATTATTGTTGCGTTTAAAAAAAATCACAAACTTTTTAACCAAATTAGTACGTTTATAATCCCTTTATTTTGATGACCTCTAACTTTTTTATTTTTCCGTATAAGTGGCGGTATGGGGGCTCATTTTTTGCGCCATGATCTGTACTTTTTTTTGATACCACATTTGCATATAAAAAACTTTTAATACATTTTTTATAATTTTTTTTTAATAAAATGTATAAAAAAAAGTAGGAATTTTGGACATTTTTTTTTTTTCGTTCACGCTGTTAACCGTACGGGATCATTAACATTTTATTTTAATAGTTTGGACATTTACGCACGCGGCAATACCAAATATGTCTATAAAAAAAAAATTACGCTTTTTGGGGGTAAAATAGGAAAAAACGGACGTTTTACTTTTTTATTGGGGGAGGGGATTTTTCACTTTTTTTTTACTTTTACTTTTACATTTTTTTACATTTTTTTTACACTTGAATAGTTCCCATAGGGGACTATTCATAGCAATACCATGATTGCTAATACTGATCTGTTCTATGTATAGGACATAGAACAGATCAGTATTATCGGTCATCTCCTGCTCTGGTCTGCTCGATCACAGACCAGAGCAGGAGACGCCGGGAGCCGCACGGAGGAAGGAGAGGGGACCTCCGTGCGGCGTTATGAATGATCGGATCCCCGCAGCAGCGCTGCGGGCGATCCGATCATTCATTCAAATCGCGCACTGCCGCAGATGCCGGGATCTGTATTGATCCCGGCACCTGAGGGGTTAATGGCCGACGCCCGCGAGATCGCGGGCGTCGGCCATTGCCGGCGGGTCCCTGGCTGCGATCAGCAGCCGGGATCAGCCGCGCATGACACGGGCATCGCTCCGATGCCCGCGGTTATGCTTAGGACGTAAATGTACGTCCTGGTGCGTTAAGTACCACCGCACCAGGACGTACATTTACGTCCTGCGTCCTAAAGGGGTTAAAGGGGTACTCCGGTGAAAACCTTTTTTCTTTTAAATCAACTGGTGCCAGAAAGTTAAACATATTTGTAAATTACTTCTATTAAAAAAATCTTAATCCTTCCAGTACTTATTAACTGCTGAATGCTACAGAGGAAATTCCTTTCTTTTTGGAACTCTGATGACATCACGAGCACAGTGCTCTCTGCTGACATCTCTGTCCATTTTAGCAACCGTGCATAGAAGATGTATGCTAAGGGCAGCATGGTGGCTCAGTGGTTAGCACTGCTGCTTTGCAGTGCTGGGGCCTTGGGTTCAAATCCCACTAAGGACAACAATAAATAAAGACTTATTATTATTATAATAACGTCAGCAAAGAGAACTGTGCTCGTGATGTCATCAAAGAGCATTCTAAAAAGAAAATAATTTCCTCTGTAGTATTCAGCAGCTAATAAATACAGGAAGGATTAAGATTTTTTAATAGAAGTAATTTACAAATCTGTTTAACTTTCGGGAGCCAGTTGATTTAAAAGAAAAAAGGTTTTCACCGGAGTACCCCTTTAATTAAGATATATCTACAAATCTTCATTCACTAGCGTGCTAAACATCCAAAATCACTGTGTCAAGTAATGCATGAGTACAGATTTACATCAACTATTCTAATAAAGGTGAACAAAAATAAGACATCAGAAAATATTTCTGTGACCTGATGATACCTTCCTTAGCTATGGCTGCTAACACCCTTTAATATCTCAGAGGCTTTGTATTGCATGGTTTGAATTAAAGTGCCATTCACACAAGCACATTGCTCTATTGTACTGTATTTTAAAAATCATTTTATGTTCATATTGTATATTGTTTTTACTATATTTTCCTTGGCAATGTCCTGCAGGATAAGCATGCCCAGTTGGTCTTTATTCTCTGCTACTTTAGCATAGATATTCTCACTGCTTAGAAAAAGCATTCAGTTTAAAAAGAATGTGTCATAAAATCTACTAGTGTTTAACCCTTTAAGGACCAGGCCATTTTACACCTTAGGACCAGAGCGTTTTTTGCACATCTTACCACTTTCACTTTAAGCATTAATAACTCTGGGATGCTTTTTTTTTTTCTTTCATTCTGATTCCAAGATTTTTTTTTTCGTGACATATTCTTCTTTATGGTAGTGGTAAAATTTTGTCGATACTTGCATCATTTCTTGGTGAAAAATTCCCAAATTTGATGAAAAAATTGAAAATTTAGCATTTTTCTAACTTTGAAGCTCTCTGCTTGTAAGGAAAATAAACATTCCAAATAAATTATATATTGATTCACATATACAATATGTCTACTTTATATTTTCATCATAAAGTAGACATGTTTTTACTTTTGGAAGACATCAGAGGGCTTCAAAGTTCAGCAGCAATTTTCCAAATTTTCACAAAATTTTCAAAATCTGAATTTTTCATGGACCAGTTCAGGTTTGAAGTGGATTTGAAGGGTCTTCTTATTAGAAATACCCCACAAATGACCCCTTTATAAAAACTGCACTCCTCAAAGTATTCAAAATGACATTCAGTAAGTGTGTTAACCCTTTAGGTGTTTCACAGGAATAGCAGCAAAGTGAAGGAGAAAATTCAAAATCTTCATTTTTTTACACTCGTATGTTCTTGTAGACCCAGTTTTTGAATTTTTACAAGGGGTAAAAGGAGAAAAATCCTCTCAAAATTGGTAACCCAATTCCTCTCGAGTAAGGAAATACCTCATATGTGTATGTCAAGTGTTCGGCGGGCGCAGTAGAGGGCTCAGAAGGGAAGGAGCGACAGTGGAATTTTGGAGAGTGTTTTTCTGAAATGGTTTTTGGGGGGCATGTCACATTTAGGAAGCCCCTATGGTGCCAGAACAGCAGAAAACCCCCAATATGGCATACCATTTTGGAAACTACACCCCTCAAGGCACGTAACAAGGGGTCCAGTGAGCCTTAATACCCCACAGGTGTTTGACGACTTTTCGTTAAAGTCGGATGTGTAAATGGATAAAAAATAATTCACTAAAGTGCAGTTTTTTTCCCCAAATTTACAATTTTTTATAAAGGGTAAGGGGAGAAATTTGTAACCCCATCTCTTCTGAGTATGGAAATACCCCATGTTAGGACGTAAAATGCACTGCAGGCGCACTACAATGCTCAGAAGAGAAGGAGTCACATTTGGCTTTTGGAAAGCAAATTTTGCTGAAATGGTTTTTTGGGGGCATGTCGCATTTAGGAAGCCCCTATGGTGCCAGAACAGCAAAAATACCCACATGGCATACTATTTTGGAAACTACACCCCTCAAAGAACGTAACAAGGGGTACAGTGAGCCTAAACACCTCACAGGTATTTCACGACTTTTTGTTAAAGGTGGATGTGTAAATGAAAAAAAATGTTTTCACTAAAATGCTGGTTTTTCCCCAAATTTTACATTTTAACAAGGGGCAATAGGAGATAATTACCCCCAAAATTTGTAACCCCATTTCTTCTGAGTATGGAAATACCCCATGTGTGGACGTCAAGTGCCCTGCGGTCCAACTACAATGCTCAGAAGAGGAGGAGCACCATTGAGCTTTTGAAGAGTGAATTTGTTTGGAATGGTAGTCAGGGGCCATGTGTGTTTACAAAGCCCCCCGTGGTGCCAGAACAGTGGACCTCCCCACATGTGACCCCATTTTGAAAACTACACCCCTCACAGAATTTAATAAGGGGGCACCCCACTGGCATTTGACAGATCTTTGGAACAGTGGGCTGAGCAAATGAAAAATTAAATTTTTCATTTTTACAGACCACTGTTACAAAAATCTGTCAGACACCTGTGGGGTGTAAATGCTCACTGTACCCCTTATTACATTACGTGAGGGGTGTAGTTTCCAAAATGGGGTCACATGTTGGGGGGTCCATTGTTCTGGCACTATGGGGGCTTTGTAAACACACGTGGCCTTCAATTCCGGACACATTTTCTCTTCAAAATCCCAATGGCGCTCCTTCTCTTCTGAGCATTGTAGTTCACCCGCAGAGCACTTTACATCCACATTTGCGGTATTTTCTTACTCAGAAGAAATGGGGTTACAAATTTTGGGGGGAATTTTTCCTATTTTCCCTTGTGAAAATGAAAAATTTAGGGTAACACCAGCATTTTAGTGAAAAAAAATAATTTTTTTCATTTTCCCATCAAACTTTAATGAACATTTGTCAAACACCTGTGGGGTGTTAAGGCTCACTATACCCCTTGTTACATTCCGTGAGGGGTGTAGTTTCCAAAATGGGGTCACATGTCAGTATTTATTTTTTTGCGTTTATGTCAGAACCGCTGTAAAATTAGCCACCCCTGTTCAAATCACCAATTTAGGCTTCAAATGTACATGGTGCACTCTCACTCCTGAGCCTTGTTATGCGCCCGCAGATCATTTTACGCCAACATATGGGGTATTTCCGTACTCATGAGAAATTGCGTTACAAATTTTGGGGGTCTTTTTTCCTTTTACCTCTTGTGAAAATAAAAAGTGAAGGGCAACACCAGCATGTTAGTGTAAAAAAAATTTTTTTTTTACACTAACAGGCTGGTGTAGACCCCAACTTTTCCTTTTCATAAGGGGTAAAAGGAGAAAAAGCCCCCCAATATTTGTAGTGTAATTTCTCCCGAGTACGGAGATACCCCATATGTGTCCCTAAACTGTTTCCTTGAAATACGACAGGGCTCCGAAGTGAGAGAGCCCCATGCGCATTTGAGCACTAAATTAGGGATTGCATAGGGGTGGACATAGGGGTATTCTACGCCAGTGATTCCCAAACAGGGTGTCTCCAGCTGTTGCTAAATTCCAAGCATGCCTGTACAGTCAGTGGCTGTCCAGAAATGCTGGGAGTTGTTGTTTTGCAACAGCTGGATGCTCCGTTTTGGAAACACTGCCATACAATACGTTTTTAATTTCTATTGGGGGGGGGGGGGGGGGGCAGTGTAAGGCGGTGTATGTGTAGTGTTTTACCCTTTATTTTGTGTTAGTGCAGTGTAGTGTAGTGTTTTTAGGGTACATTCGCACTGGCGGAGGTTTACAGTGAGTTCCCTGCTAGGAGTTTGCGCTGCAGCGAAAAATTTGCCACAGCTCATACTTGAAGCAGAAAACTTACTGTAAGCCTGTCCGTGTGAATGTACCCTGTAAGTTCACATGGGGGGGGGGGGGCAAACCTCCAGCTGTTTCAAAACTACAACTCCCAGCATGTACTGACAGATCATGCATGCTGGGAGTTGTACTTTTGCAACAGCTGGAGGCACACTGGTTGGAAAACCTTCAGTTAGGTTCTGTTATCTAACTCAATATTTTCCAACCAGTGTGCCTCCAGCTGTTGCAAAACTACAACTCCCAGCATGTACTGATCACCGAAGGGCATGCTGGGAGATGTAGTTATGCAACAGCTGGAGGGATCGAAACTACAACTCCCAGCATGCTCCCAGTTGTAGTTTTGCAACATCTGGAGTGCTACAGTATAGAGACCACTATATAGTGGTCTCGGACTGCAGCCCTCCAGATGTTGCTAGGCAACTTACCGGCTTCCGTCGGATCCAGGGAGCCTGCTGCAAGTCATCGCCGCCTGCCGATCTCCGACACCGATCCCGCAGCCTCCGCAGATCGGTAAGTGAACTCCGGCGCCGGTCCTCTGTGGTTTCCCCATTCTCCCCGCCTATTGTGGGTGGGCAGGACGGGGATAACGAAAGTTAACCCCCCCGCCCCCGATCTGCTATTGGTGGTCGCGTCTAGACCACCAATAGCAGGGATAGGAGGGGTGGCACCCCTGCCACCTCACTCCTATCTCTTCAGCGGGATTGTGGGTGTCTTAGACACCCGCGATCCACCTTATATTCCGGGTCACCATAGACATGAATGGAGGGGATGTTGCGTGACGTCATGAGGGGGCATGGCGTTACGTCATATATCTCCAGTCCCGGAAAGAAAGGGCTCTCCGAGACTGGTGACGCCACCCCGCATAGAATGCGGGTGCTGCAAGGAGAAAAGAGATCGTGGGGGGGTCCCAGCAGCGGGCGCCCCGCGATCACATATCTTATCCCCTATCCTTTGAATAGGGGATAAGATGTCTTTGGCTGGATAACCCCTTTAAAAGTTTCTATCATATCGTATCCATCTCATCTTTCTTTCAAGCTAGACATGTTAAAGGGGTTATCCACCATAAGGTGATTTTAGTACGTACCTGGCAAACAGTAATGGACATGCTTAGGAAGGATCTGCGCCTGTCTTGGGGCTAAATGGCTATGTTGTGAGATTATCATAACACTGTGGCTAGCTTTTTGTGAACTGGTATTTCCTGTGTGAGTTTTCTTTTTTTTTTACTACAAATCCCATAATCCCATTTTCTTCCCTCCCACACATCAGCCACCCCACCCATTGAAACATAAATGAGCTGCATCCATTCAAAAGACCTATGGTTTTCTATCAGGATGCCTAAAGCTGTTGCATTAGCGACAGATTGATCTCTCTCCCACCAAGCGATCCCTCCACCCATTGAAGCAGACAGGCTCCCTGTCATCAGCTGACTAGTGAGTCAGGTCTCGGCCACATTGCAACTTGGGAAAAATCTGAGACAGCAGTCATTTTGTATGCTGATAAAAATAAATATTGGGGTGAAAATCACATAAGAATTGTGAGAAAACCATCACACACAGGTACAGACACTATATTATGAACTACACTAACTTTACAGCCCCTGTAGCAAAGTCAAATAAAAAAAAAAACTAGAATACCCCTTTAAAGGGGTACTCCGGTGAAAACATTTTTTCTTTGTAAAACTATTTATTTTTTACAGTTTCACATCTAGTTGCAATAATGTTGTGGCTCTGCACATGGTCCCTTTTATCTATATAAGAATTTTAGAAATTGTAAAGCAGTAATCAATAAAGTGTCTTTGTTTGTATTATGAGACGTGCACTTTATTGTAGTGTCCTTCATGGTTCTTTTTCTGTTGTATAATCTATTCTAATCAGAAAGTACAGTTGTCTGCAGAAATAAGGAGACATTCCGAGCATATATCAGTAGACCAAATGCCAATAGGCAAAGTACAATTAATCAAACATGGGGAGCAAAGCATGAAGTATCATCAGACAATACATATAACAAGTGTATATATATATATATATATATATATATATATATATTTATATTGGACTAACAGCATTTTGTAGAGACAAGCTTTCGGGATTCCTCCCTTTATCAAGTCAAAAGCAAGAGATTTGCTTTGGACTTGATAAAGGGAGGAATCCCGAAAGCTTGTCTCTACAAAATGCTGTTAGTCCAATAAAAAAGGTATTACAAGATACTGCAACATTTTATGATTTGCATCTGCATCACAGGACTAATACGGCTACTCAAATTTACTATATATATATATATATATATATATATATATATATATATATTAGGGATCGACCGATATCGATTTTTTTAGGGCCGATACGATAAACTGTCACCTTTCAGGCCCATAGCCGATAACTTATACCGATATTCTGGTATAAGTTATCAGCTATTTCAACCCCCCAGCGGGGCAGTAGCCGTTGGAGATCAATGATTTAAAGCGGGCGCTTTAAATCAATGAACTGCAGTGGCTTTTGCGGGCCAGAGACCGCTGCCGCCTGCTTCTCTCCCCCTGCCTGTCCTGGGGACCTGAGTCTAACCACCACAGTTGCCCCATCGCCTCCTCCCCCCATCCATCCCCCCCATCTTCTGCCCACATACCACCGCCGCCCCCCCCCCCATCCTCTGCCCACATACCGCCGCCGCCCCATCGCCTCCCCCCTGTTCCCGGGGGTCCACGATCCTTCTGGCTCTGTCGGTGTCCTGCGCTGTCACTGTGCGCACTGACGGTGACGTCGCATTGGGGACGTCACTCGTCATTACGCAGCGCACAGCAACAGTGCAGGAGCCAGAAGGATCGCGGACCCCGGGAACAGGTAATTATAACACCGGGGATGGGGGAGGCGATGGGGCGGCAGCGGTATGTAGGCAGAGGATGGGGGGGGCGGCAGCGGTATGTGGGCAGAGGATGGGGGGGCTGCGGCGGTATGGGGGCAGAGGATGGGGGGGCGGCGGCGGTATGTGGGCAGAGGATGGGGGGGGAGGCGATGGGGCGACGGCAGTATGTGGGCAGAGGATGGGGGGAGGCGATGGGGCAGCGGCATGTGGCCAGAGGATGGGGGGAGGCAATGGGGCAGTGGTGGCGACGGTCGCCTCTGGCCGGGGGGTGGGCATTATCAGCATATCGGCAAGGTAATTGCCGATACGATAATGTCCAAAATTGTGATTATCGGACGATAATATCGCCCAAACCAATAATCGGTCAATCCCTGATATATATATATATCAGAGAGAATCCATGTAAGTATCTCCATAACATACATTGCAGAAAGAAATACATTCATAGCCTTGTGAAATAACAGTCTTCATAGCAGCCAATGTTGCATATACCCAGAGATACCTAAAACTGCAAAATACTATTTTCTTTGCAAGCAAATATATCATTATACCAATTAATTCATTTCTCTAAACTCCCACAAGTGGGAAACAAAAAAAAATAAGAACAAATATGTCTCAAACCATTTACTTTAACCATTTAAGATTCTCTATCAATGTTCCCGTATTCTACTGCCCAGAGCGATTTTACCTCTTTCTTTTAAAAAAAATGTGGGAGCTCAACGTAAAAAGAGAAAACCTATACCGAGGATACTGCGTTACACATACCCATGTGCCAAGAAAGAGTACTAATAGTGTAAAAAGGGGAGGCAGTCCTGCTAGGCTAGGTCAGAGTAAAAGATATAAGGTCAAAAATTAGAAGAAAGAGAGAGAGAAAAAAGAAAACGTGTCGAAAATAGCATAAAATGATAACATTTATTTGGAAAAATGATGTGAGGTCTGTGGCAGGGCCCTTGTCGCAGACTGGTCACTAGATAAAATGGTTACAATGGTATAAAATGCTAAAATATTATATTAAATATACACAGTGGCATTGCACTTCAACAATTGAACAATGAGACAATGAAAGTGGGGCAATGGGACAGTGCAAACAGTATTTGTTTAGTTATACTGTAAAGTCATATTATAAGAGCCAGGATTAATCCAGATGAAAGTACATAGCAAAAAAGTTGATAATCCAATAAGGCAAATTTTCGGTAGCTCAGGAGCCTCCCAGATTGGGGCCCACTATAAATGTTTTTAGGTGCAGAGATACAGGCGATGACCCCTCTACCCCAACGGCACGGGGACTGAATGCAAGAGGACTGTATCAGTCTTCCTGAACCTCCACCATTGAAAAAGGGGACACAGTTCCCCGAAACGCATTGCCGGTCCTCACCTACTCTCTCATCTGCTCCCCGTGCCGTCGGGGTAGAGGGGATACCTCCAGCGTTGCCATACGCTGCTACGACCGCTAGGCTTCACAGCGCTGCCACACGCTGCTTCCCAGCCATCATCTCCAACCCCCAGCACCGGATCATATCACCCCTCCTACATTTCTCCCGTGCCGCCGGAACAGAGGGACGTGTATCCGGATCGCAAGCACAACTGCACTCACCTGACTGTGCACACTGTAGCCGGTAAGAGGCAATAAGTGCCTGAACTGTATAATGATTGCCCTCTTGCATTCAGTCCCCGTGCTGTCGGGGTAGAGGGGGCACCGCCTGTATCTCTGCACCTAAAAACTTTTATAGTGGGCCCCAATCTGGGAGGCTCCAGAGCTACCGAAAATTTGCCTTATTGGATTATCAACTTTTTTTGCTATGTACTTTCATCTGGATTAATCCTGGCTCTTATAATATGACTTTACAGTATAACTAAACAGATACTGTTTGCACTGTCCCATTGCCCCACTTTCATTGATTCATTGTCCAATTAGTGAAGTGCAATACCACTGTGCATATTTTATATTTTTAGCATTTTATACCATTGTAACCATTTTATCTAGTGACCAGTCTGCGACAAGGGCCCTGCCGCAGACCTCACATCATTTTTCCAAATAAATGTTATCATTTTATGCTATTTTAGACACGTTTTCTTTTTTCTCTCTCTCTTTCTTCTAATTTTTGACCTTATATCTTTTACTCTGACCTAGCCTAGCAGGACTGCCTCCCCTTTTTACACTTTTAGCAATAATAGCTTGTAATTTCTGACCAAACTCATTCTCAGAGTCCCATGACTTTAGGGCAACTTCCGAATCATATGGAGGAAATCTGTCCCCTGCATATAACATTTTGGGCAGTATTCACCTTGCCTAATTCCCATCCTAAACAGACTATTTGGTGAGTAGTGCAATTGATATAAGAAATATATTAAAGGAGATACAGAATATCATTCCCATCTAAAATATTAAAGGGGTATTTGGGGATTTTTTTTATTTGACTATGCTCCCTGGTCAGAAAACACTAGTCTATGGCATTGAAGGGCTCACATGTGTGTTTCAATGGGTGGTGTGGCTGATGTGTGGGAGGGAGAAAAGGGACCTCACACTTACAAACAAAGAATTAGAGAATTTGTAGTCCATGGAAACAAACTCCAACAGGAAATAGCCAGTTTACAAAAAGATAGGCTCAGCATTATGGTAATCTCACAACATAGCCATTCCCAAGACAAAGCACAGATCCTTCCTAAGCATGGCCATTACTGTCTGTCAGGTAAGTACTAAAATCACCTTATGGTGGATAACCCCTTTAATGGTATATCTGCATTTATCTTGACAATTTTGGAAGATCTTTACTTATAGCTCTGTGTTGTGCTGTCCCTTTGATATCCTTGACATCCACTTCTCAATTCTTTTTTGGTTCTGACAAAGCACTGTCAAAAGTTCTTCTATATTTTCCTCTATATTCATTCTTCAAAGTGCCATTGTTCAAAATGGTGTTAAAAGTTTTCATATCATTGCACTGTAAATCACAAGTAAGCCCTTGACTAGTCAGGGCTAAAACACTTGAGAAGAAATAAAACACCTCATTGTCTTTAATATTATATACTCTGATAGCATGGAAAAATATCTAAAGGAGTATATGCCCCCTCCATGTATCTCCATGGGAGAGCCGGAGATACCTAAACACTGTATCTCTAGCTCTCCCTTAGAAATACATGGAGGGGGCATATACTCCTTTAGATCTTTTTCCATGCTATCAGAGTATATAATATTAAAGGGGTACTCCGGCTCTTAGACATCTTATCCCCCATCCAAAGGATAGAGGATAAGATGCCTGATAGCGGGGGTCCCGCCTCTGGGGACCCCCGTGATCTTTCACGCAGCACCCCGTTACCATCATCCCCCTGAGCATGTTCGCTCCGGGTCTGATGACTGCCGATCACGGGGCCGTAGTATTGTGACGTCACGACTCCGCTCCCATGTGACGTCACATTCCGCCCCCTCAATGCAAGCCTATGGGAGGGGGCGTGGATAGGGGATAAGATGTCTTAGCGTCGGAGTACCCCTTTAAAGACAATGAGGTGTTTTATTTCTTCTCAAATGTTTTAGCCCTGCTTGATGCGAGAGTCAACATGCCCCCTTCCTGGGAACTGCTGGGATACCATGAAGGAGATCGTGGGGAGCCCTAGCAGGTCGACCCCCCCTCTCGATCTAAAACTTTTTCTCTGTCCTTTGGATAGGGGATGAGCTTTACTGCACTGGAGTACTCCTTTAAAGAGTACCTGTCATATCGCACAAAAAAAGAAATGTTATATGTACTTAATCCTGATAATGTACATATAATTTTTATGTGTCTAGCACCTATAATTCTCTCACAAATACCTTGGAGGGGTGTGTCCCCACTCATCTTTCTTCATGAGTGCTGAGTCTCTTCATCCAATTACTGCAGGCTGCTCTGTAACCCCCTCCTCTCTGTTTTCATGCTGCAGTTTGAAAGGACAGGAGTGAGCACAGGAGAGTGCTACTCCTTCCCTGACTTATTGGCATTTGTCTCAGCTTGGGCTTCATCTTGGACAAAGATGATGCTGGACAGGATTATGTTCTAGGTAGTATGGGGACATCTAGTGGTCTTTTTTTATAAGCCATGATTTCTAGAAAAAGGAGATAAAAATTGTTTATGAAGTATATTAGAAATGTTTTTGCCAAGATGTACAACATATAAAAAGTTTTTTGAATCTGACAGTGCCCATTTAAAGGAGTTTTGTGATATTAAAACCTGAGAGGATCTGCATAAAAGAATGGCTGAAAATTCCTGAAATCGAGGTGTGCAAACCTTGTGGCATCATCCCCAAGGAGACTGGAGGCTGCAATCACTGCCAAAGGGACTTCAAAAGTAAAGAGTAAAGGGTCTGAATACTTATGTCATTGCAATATTTAAATATTTACTATTCTAATTAATTTTCCAAAGATTTACCAAAGGCCGTCACGCCCCCTCCCATAGACATGAATGGAGGGAGCGTGGCGTGATGTCACGTCCCCAGTCCTGGAAACCCGGAGGTTTCTGAAACTGGAGACACAGCTCCCGCATAGGGTGCTGCAGGGAGATTGTGGGGTGTCCCAGCAGCAGCCACCCCCCCCCCCCCCCTCCCCTGATCAGACATCTTATCCCCTATCCTTTGGATAAGGGATAAAATGTTTTTGCCCGGAATACCCCTTTAACTATGTGATGACAGCATCAAGTAAAGTACCTGCAATACAGGTAGAAATGTATTTTAAAGAGGTTTTCCAGGTTTTATTATTTTTTTAAGGGTCTTAAATGCATTAAAAGGACAAACTAACAGTTACTTACCTCTCCAATCCCATATTGATCTCCCGTTCAGGCTCCCATCTTCCTGGTCTTTTTTTTTTTTCGAGCGAACACTATTTCAATAAGTGGCCTTAGGGATCACAAGCAGGCATGATGCCCCAGGCATCACCAGAGCCATGATACCCAGAGTATGTCTGATCCAAGAAGATCGGGATGCCGACGTGAGCCTAAACGGGGGATCAACGCAGGATCGGAGAGGTAACTGTTAGTTTGTTCTTTTAATGCACTTGGGGCCCTTAAAAATAAAACATAGATAACCCCTTTAAGTCCTACGGGCCTACATTATTGGACTGTCTGTGGGGGACTCTTCCTGACAGAACATGTAAGGCTAAGTGTACATCTGTGATCCATCACACAGAGCCCGCTCATGATCAAAAAAAAAAATGAGCTGGTCTATTACACAACCGATCCCATTGACTTTAATGGGGTCCACCTGGTTTCTGTCTGGTGTCTTTATTTGCCTTTTTCAGCAGGAAAAATCAGCTTGCAGAATTTATTTTCCCCACTCATATCCCGCTATTTGAATGGATTCTGTGAACAAAGATCCCTGAGCTCCAACATAGATCTGAACTTAGCCTAAGTCTTCCACAAAAGTTGTCACTAGAATGAGCTTGTTTATATAGGTCTCATTGATTTAAAAAGAAGCTGCGTGTATGCAATGAGCTCCCTCTAGTGGCCATGGCAGGTAGCCATATTTTCTTTCATTACTAACAATAATGATAATAATAATACACATAATCCTGCCAGAAAAACACCTATCATTGATAGAAGTATCGCCATTGTAATAAAGTGACGCTGGGAGTTTAGCTGAACGATAACCATAATCCAGTCTTCAATATGGCGACAATAGCCTCACCCACTTGCCGAACTTCCCAGCTTCTCTAGCACAGAAAGTGACGTCACGTCGCGCGGCCGGAAGTACAGTTCCACGCTCGGCTCCCTGTCTTATCTTCCGGTATAGAGAAGAATCATGGCTGCAGAAGGGGATGTGGAGCTGGAGCTAGAAACAGAGGAGAACTGCAGTGAGCGGCCGGCGGATAAACCCCGCAAACATGACAGCGGGGCGGCGGACCTGGAGAGGGTCACCGACTATGCGGAGGAGAAGGAGATCCAGAGCTCCAACCTGGAGACGGTGAGCGGTGCTGGGGCCTGGGGAGGCGGCGGTCCAGGAGCTGAACCTTCTGTAATCACCATGTGCTGCCCGGGCTGTCCATGTGCTCCAGGTGGGGGGTGGAGGTCACGTGATGTAGGCTCTGCAGGATTATAAAAGAGTCACTGCCCCTGGGGTCTCTGTAGAGAAGTGTCGCTGCCCCTGTGGGTCTCTGTAGAGAAGTGTCGCTGCCCCTGTGGGTCTCTGTAGAGAAGTGTCGCTGCCCCTGTGGTCTCTGTAGAGAAGTGTCACTGCCCCTGGGGTCTCTGTAGAGAAGTGTCACTGCCCCTGGGGTCTCTGTAGAGAAGTGTCACTGCCCCTGGGGTCTCTGTAGAGAAGTGTCACTGCCCCTGGGGTCTCTGTAGAGAAGTGTCACTGCCCCTGGGGTCTCTGTAGAGAAGTGTCACTGCCCCTGGGGTCTCTGTAGAGAAGTGTCACTGCCCCTGGGGTCTCTGTAGAGAAGTGTCACTGCCCCTGGGGTCTCTGTAGAGAAGTGTCACTGCCCCTGGGGTCTCTGTAGAGAAGTGTCACTGCCCCTGTGGTCTCTGTAGAGAAGTGTCACTGCCCCTGTGGTCTCTGTAGAGAAGTGTCGCTGCCCCTGTGGTCTCTGTAGAGAAGTGTCACTGCCCCTGTGGGTCTCTGTAGAGAAGTGTCACTGCCCCTGTGGTCTCTGTAGAGAAGTGTCACTGCCCCTGTGGTCTCTGTAGAGAAGTGTCACTGCCCCTGTGGTCTCTGTAGAGAAGTGTCGCTGCCCCTGTGGTCTCTGTAGAGAAGTGTCGCTGCCCCTGTGGTCTCTGTAGAGAAGTGTCACTGCCCCTGTGGGTCTCTGTAGAGAAGTGTCGCTGCCCCTGTGGGTCTCTGTAGAGAAGTGTCACTGCCCCTGTGGGTCTCTGTAGAGAAGTGTCACTGCCCCTGTGGGTCTCTGTAGAGAAGTGTCACTGCCCCTGTGGGTCTCTGTAGAGAAGTGTCACTGCCCCTGTGGTCTCTGTAGAGAAGTGTCACTGCCCCTGGGGTCTCTGTAGAGAAGTGTCACTGCCCCTGGGGTCTCTGTAGAGAAGTGTCACTGCCCCTGGGGTCTCTGTAGAGAAGTGTCGCTGCCCCTGGGGTCCCTGTAGAGAAGTGCCGCTGGCCCTGTGGTCCCTGTAGAGAAGTGCCGCTGGCCCTGTGGTCCCTGTAGAGAAGTGCCGCTGGCCCTGTGGTCCCTGTAGAGAAGTGTCGCTGGCCCTGTGGTCCCTGTAGAGAAGTGTCGCTGGCCCTGTGGTCCCTGTAGAGAAGTGTCGCTGGCCCTGTGGTCCCTGTAGAGAAGTGTCGCTGGCCCTGTGGTCCCTGTAGAGAAGTGTCGCTGGCCCTGGGGTCTCTGTAGAGAAGTGTCGCTGCCCCTGGGGTCCCTGTAGAGAAGTGTCGCTGGCCCCTGTGGGTCTCTGTAGAGAAGTGTCGCTGGCCCCTGTGGGTCTCTGTAGAGAAGTGTCGCTGGCCCCTGTGGTTCTTGTAGAGAAGTGTCACTGCCCCTGGGGTCTCTGTAGAGAAGTGTCGCTGCCCCTGTGGGTCTCTGTAGAGAAGTGTCACTGCCCCCTGTGGTTCTTGTAGAGAAGTGTCACTGCCCCTGGGGTCCCTGTAGAGAAGTGCCGCTGGCCCTGTGGTCCCTGTAGAGAAGTGCCGCTGGCCCTGTGGTCCCTGTAGAGAAGTGCCGCTGGCCCTGTGGTCCCTGTAGAGAAGTGTCGCTGGCCCTGTGGTCCCTGTAGAGAAGTGCCGCTGGCCCTGTGGTCCCTGTAGAGAAGTGCCGCTGGCCCTGTGGTCCCTGTAGAGAAGTGTCGCTGGCCCTGTGGTCCCTGTAGAGAAGTGTCGCTGGCCCTGTGGTCCCTGTAGAGAAGTGTCGCTGGCCCTGGGGTCTCTGTAGAGAAGTGTCGCTGGCCCTGGGGTCCCTGTAGAGAAGTGTCGCTGGCCCCTGTGGGTCTCTGTAGAGAAGTGTCGCTGGCCCCTGTGGGTCTCTGTAGAGAAGTGTCGCTGGCCCCTGTGGTTCTTGTAGAGAAGTGTCACTGCCCCTGGGGTCTCTGTAGAGAAGTGTCGCTGCCCCTGTGGGTCTCTGTAGAGAAGTGTCACTGCCCCCTGTGGTTCTTGTAGAGAAGTGTCACTGCCCCTGGGGTCCCTGTAGAGAAGTGCCGCTGGCCCTGTGGTCCCTGTAGAGAAGTGCCGCTGGCCCTGTGGTCCCTGTAGAGAAGTGCCGCTGGCCCTGTGGTCCCTGTAGAGAAGTGTCGCTGGCCCTGTGGTCCCTGTAGAGAAGTGTCGCTGGCCCTGGGGTCTCTGTAGAGAAGTGTCGCTGCCCCTGGGGTCCCTGTAGAGAAGTGTCGCTGGCCCCTGTGGGTCTCTGTAGAGAAGTGTCGCTGCCCCCTGTGGTTCTTGTAGAGAAGTGTCACTGCCCCTGGGGTCTCTGTAGAGAAGTGTCGCTGCCCCTGTGGGTCTCTGTAGAGAAGTGTCGCTGCCCCTGTGGGTCTCTGTAGAGAAGTGTCGCTGCCCCTGTGGTCTCTGTAGAGAAGTGTCACTGCCCCTGGGGTCTCTGTAGAGAAGTGTCACTGCCCCTGGGGTCTCTGTAGAGAAGTGTCACTGCCCCTGGGGTCTCTGTAGAGAAGTGTCACTGCCCCTGGGGTCTCTGTAGAGAAGTGTCACTGCCCCTGGGGTCTCTGTAGAGAAGTGTCACTGCCCCTGGGGTCTCTGTAGAGAAGTGTCACTGCCCCTGGGGTCTCTGTAGAGAAGTGTCACTGCCCCTGGGGTCTCTGTAGAGAAGTGTCACTGCCCCTGGGGTCTCTGTAGAGAAGTGTCACTGCCCCTGTGGTCTCTGTAGAGAAGTGTCACTGCCCCTGTGGTCTCTGTAGAGAAGTGTCGCTGCCCCTGTGGTCTCTGTAGAGAAGTGTCACTGCCCCTGTGGGTCTCTGTAGAGAAGTGTCACTGCCCCTGTGGTCTCTGTAGAGAAGTGTCACTGCCCCTGTGGTCTCTGTAGAGAAGTGTCACTGCCCCTGTGGTCTCTGTAGAGAAGTGTCGCTGCCCCTGGGGTCCCTGTAGAGAAGTGCCGCTGGCCCTGTGGTCCCTGTAGAGAAGTGCCGCTGGCCCTGTGGTCCCTGTAGAGAAGTGCCGCTGGCCCTGTGGTCCCTGTAGAGAAGTGTCGCTGGCCCTGTGGTCCCTGTAGAGAAGTGTCGCTGGCCCTGTGGTCCCTGTAGAGAAGTGTCGCTGGCCCTGTGGTCCCTGTAGAGAAGTGTCGCTGGCCCTGTGGTCCCTGTAGAGAAGTGTCGCTGGCCCTGGGGTCTCTGTAGAGAAGTGTCGCTGCCCCTGGGGTCCCTGTAGAGAAGTGTCGCTGGCCCCTGTGGGTCTCTGTAGAGAAGTGTCGCTGGCCCCTGTGGGTCTCTGTAGAGAAGTGTCGCTGGCCCCTGTGGTTCTTGTAGAGAAGTGTCACTGCCCCTGGGGTCTCTGTAGAGAAGTGTCGCTGCCCCTGTGGGTCTCTGTAGAGAAGTGTCACTGCCCCCTGTGGTTCTTGTAGAGAAGTGTCACTGCCCCTGGGGTCCCTGTAGAGAAGTGCCGCTGGCCCTGTGGTCCCTGTAGAGAAGTGCCGCTGGCCCTGTGGTCCCTGTAGAGAAGTGCCGCTGGCCCTGTGGTCCCTGTAGAGAAGTGTCGCTGGCCCTGTGGTCCCTGTAGAGAAGTGCCGCTGGCCCTGTGGTCCCTGTAGAGAAGTGCCGCTGGCCCTGTGGTCCCTGTAGAGAAGTGTCGCTGGCCCTGTGGTCCCTGTAGAGAAGTGTCGCTGGCCCTGTGGTCCCTGTAGAGAAGTGTCGCTGGCCCTGGGGTCTCTGTAGAGAAGTGTCGCTGGCCCTGGGGTCCCTGTAGAGAAGTGTCGCTGGCCCCTGTGGGTCTCTGTAGAGAAGTGTCGCTGGCCCCTGTGGGTCTCTGTAGAGAAGTGTCGCTGGCCCCTGTGGTTCTTGTAGAGAAGTGTCACTGCCCCTGGGGTCTCTGTAGAGAAGTGTCGCTGCCCCTGTGGGTCTCTGTAGAGAAGTGTCACTGCCCCCTGTGGTTCTTGTAGAGAAGTGTCACTGCCCCTGGGGTCCCTGTAGAGAAGTGCCGCTGGCCCTGTGGTCCCTGTAGAGAAGTGCCGCTGGCCCTGTGGTCCCTGTAGAGAAGTGCCGCTGGCCCTGTGGTCCCTGTAGAGAAGTGTCGCTGGCCCTGTGGTCCCTGTAGAGAAGTGTCGCTGGCCCTGGGGTCTCTGTAGAGAAGTGTCGCTGCCCCTGGGGTCCCTGTAGAGAAGTGTCGCTGGCCCCTGTGGGTCTCTGTAGAGAAGTGTCGCTGCCCCCTGTGGTTCTTGTAGAGAAGTGTCACTGCCCCTGGGGTCTCTGTAGAGAAGTGTCGCTGCCCCTGTGGGTCTCTGTAGAGAAGTGTCGCTGCCCCTGTGGGTCTCTGTAGAGAAGTGTCGCTGCCCCCTGTGGTTCTTGTAGAGAAGTGTCGCTGCCCCTGGGGTCTCTGTAGAGAAGTGTCGCTGCCCCCCGTGGGTCTCTGTAGAGAAGTGTCGCTGCCCCCCGTGGGTCTCTGTAGAGAAGTGTCGCTGGCCCCCGTGGGTCTCTGTAGAGAAGTGTCGCTGGCCCCCGTGGGTCTCTGTAGAGAAGTGTCGCTGGCCCCCGTGGGTCTCTGTAGAGAAGTGTCGCTGGCCCCCGTGGGTCTCTGTAGAGAAGTGTCGCTGGCCCCTGTAGAGAAGTGTCGCTGGCCCCCGTGGGTCTCTGTAGAGAAGTGTCGCTGGCCCCCGTGGGTCTCTGTAGAGAAGTGTCGCTGGCCCCTGTAGAGAAGTGTCGCTGGCCCCTGTAGAGAAGTGTCGCTGGCCCCTGTAGAGAAGTGTCGCTGGCCCCTGTAGAGAAGTGTCGCTGGCCCCTGTAGAGAAGTGTCGCTGGCCCCTGTAGAGAAGTGTCGCTGGCCCCTGTAGAGAAGTGTCGCTGGCCCCCGTGGGTCTCTGTAGAGAAGTGTCGCTGGCCCCCGTGGGTCTCTGTAGAGAAGTGTCGCTGGCCCCCGTGGGTCTCTGTAGAGAAGTGTCGCTGCCCCTGTGGGTCTCTGTAGAGAAGTGTCGCTGCCCCTGTGGGTCTCTGTAGAGAAGTGTCGCTGCCCCCTGTGGTTCTTGTAGAGAAGTGTCGCTGCCCCTGGGGTCTCTGTAGAGAAGTGTCACTGCCCCCTGTGGTTCTTGTAGAGAAGTGTCGCTGCCCCTGGGGTCCCTGTAGAGAAGTGCCGCTGGCCCTGTGGTCCCTGTAGAGAAGTGCCGCTGGCCCTGTGGTCCCTGTAGAGAAGTGCCGCTGGCCCTGTGGTCCCTGTAGAGAAGTGCCGCTGGCCCTGTGGTCCCTGTAGAGAAGTGTCGCTGGCCCTGGGGTCTCTGTAGAGAAGTGTCGCTGGCCCTGGGGTCTCTGTAGAGAAGTGTCGCTGGCCCCTGTGGGTCTCTGTAGAGAAGTGTCGCTGCCCCCTGTGGTTCTTGTAGAGAAGTGTCACTGCCCCTGGGGTCTCTGTAGAGAAGTGTCGCTGCCCCTGTGGGTCTCTGTAGAGAAGTGTCGCTGCCCCTGTGGGTCTCTGTAGAGAAGTGTCGCTGCCCCCTGTGGTTCTTGTAGAGAAGTGTCGCTGCCCCCTGGGGTCTCTGTAGAGAAGTGTCGCTGCCCCCGTGGGTCTCTGTAGAGAAGTGTCGCTGGCCCCCGTGGGTCTCTGTAGAGAAGTGTCGCTGCCCCCCGTGGGTCTCTGTAGAGAAGTGTCGCTGCCCCTGTGGGTCTCTGTAGAGAAGTGTCGCTGCCCCCTGTGGTTCTTGTAGAGAAGTGTCGCTGCCCCTGGGGTCTCTGTAGAGAAGTGTCGCTGCCCCTGTGGGTCTCTGTAGAGAAGTGTCGCTGCCCCTGTGGGTCTCTGTAGAGAAGTGTCGCTGCCCCCTGTGGTTCTTGTAGAGAAGTGTCGCTGCCCCTGGGGTCTCTGTAGAGAAGTGTCGCTGCCCCTGTGGGTCTCTGTAGAGAAGTGTCGCTGGCCCCCGTGGGTCTCTGTAGAGAAGTGTCGCTGGCCCCCGTGGGTCTCTGTAGAGAAGTGTCGCTGGCCCCCGTGGGTCTCTGTAGAGAAGTGTCGCTGGCCCCCGTGGGTCTCTGTAGAGAAGTGTCGCTGGCCCCCGTGGGTCTCTGTAGAGAAGTGTCGCTGGCCCCCGTGGGTCTCTGTAGAGAAGTGTCGCTGGCCCCCGTGGGTCTCTGTAGAGAAGTGTCGCTGGCCCCCGTGGGTCTCTGTAGAGAAGTGTCGCTGGCCCCCGTGGGTCTCTGTAGAGAAGTGTCGCTGGCCCCCGTGGGTCTCTGTAGAGAAGTGTCGCTGGCCCCCGTGGGTCTCTGTAGAGAAGTGTCGCTGGCCCCTGTAGAGAAGTGTCGCTGGCCCCTGTAGAGAAGTGTCGCTGGCCCCTGTAGAGAAGTGTCGCTGGCCCCTGTAGAGAAGTGTCGCTGGCCCCCGTGGGTCTCTGTAGAGAAGTGTCGCTGGCCCCCGTGGGTCTCTGTAGAGAAGTGTCGCTGGCCCCCGTGGGTCTCTGTAGAGAAGTGTCGCTGGCCCCCGGGGGTCTTGGCTGACCATCTCTCCAGACATTGCAAAACCATAACTCCCAGCATGAAGTTGTCGGCGCCTGCTGGGAGTTGTCGTTTTTCAACAGCTGGAGGGTTAGTGTTTTGGGGTACACCTCTATATCTTCTTATATGGGTACTCTTGGTTAAAGGGTAGCTCCCACCATCCTATTTTTTTTTTTTTGCTAGCCCGTTTCCCCTCCATCTACGGCACTAGCCCGTTCACTCCTCAATCCCCAACCCCCTGCCCCGCATACACCGTTCCCTCATTACACTTGAAGTTACTGCAGAGTCCAGCAGCGGGCGTGCAGGGACAGCGGCGGCGATGTGCGGGAGGAGTGGCCGGGGAGCCAATGCGCTCGCTCCCGCCTGTCTGATTGACAGACAGGAAGCGAGAGCAGCCTAAATGAAAAAGGACTGATTGCCACTCCAAAATCAGTCCTTTTTCAGTGGCCGGTTTTTAAATGTAAATTAAACCTTTTTAATGAAAAAAAAATAATAAAAGTATATTAGAGATATGTTGTAGTACATAAGTACTACAACATATCAAAAAATAAAGTTGGTGACAGTGCCCATTTAAGGAAATCTATCACCTATGCCAAGGCTAGGGGGTTGTGCCTGATCCCGGGGGGGGGTTTGACTCCAGGGCTCCCTGTGATCTCCAGCATGGCATCCCGCCTCTCCTCTTGAATAAAGCTGTGTGACTTACACCCCCCCCCCCCCCTCCATGCACCTCTATGGGAGAGCCGGAGTGCTGTACCGCTATAGAGATACATGGAGGGGCCGTGTCGTTCGCTGCTTTGTGCAGTGACTGACATGGTTCCAATCATTAGCAGAGCCAGGGTGGGGTGTGGTGGGCCCCAGTGGTTGGACCCCCGCGATCAGACACTTATCCCCTATCATTAGGATAGGGGATAGATTTCCCTCACCTGGAATACCCCTTTAATTTCTTTGCTGTGCTGCATCTATTTGCTAGTATTCCTGTGTCATCCAGGCAATGGCTACGGTAATGATACAATAAGATACGGAACATGGTTCATAAGGTTTAAAAAAGACCAGAGTCCATCAAGTAAACGTATATGTATAAATGATAGTAGAGAGATCAATGGGTAAGCTGTGGACCTCTAGGCCAGGCCAGGACTGTACGTTATACCTGTATATATTGTTATAGCCGTGTACATGGAATAGGCACTTACATTCTCGTTGTATTTGGTCTTTCAGGCCATGTCAGTGATTGGAGACAGGAGGTCAAGGGAGCAAAAAGCAAAGCAAGAAAGGTGAGTTTATCTCTTGTTCTCTTCAGTTATTCCATCTCACAATATAAAACAGATTCTGATGTCTTCCAATAGGACTTATACTTGAAATGGATCATCTCCTCTGTGCCTATAAAATGTTTAGTATGTGTTACTTTAACCCCTTCTCAACCCTTGATGTACCTGTATGTTATGGGTGGGGGGGAATATGGTGCAGGCCCGCGGGTCGGAGCTATTGGCAGCTGACATCTGCCGGTAATGACGGACACCAGAGATCGCTCTGATGTCCATCCTTTAAATGATTAAATTCTGCAATCTATACAGATCACTGTAATCTCTGGGCCTAGTGGTCCTGCATAAATTTGTTCAGCTTTCAGGTGCTCCCGTGGGCTGGAAAAGGTGGATACAGTCCTAGGAGACTCTTTCCTAGGACTGTATCCACCTTTTCCAGCCCACGGGAGCACCTGAAAGCTGAACTCATTTATGCAGGATAAGTCATCAACTGCCAAGCCGAGAAGTTCGTGACGAATCGAATTTACTGTAAGTTCGCTCATCTCTAGAGAAAACATAAGCCACAAATCAAAATTTAAGGCGCCATGAAGGGGAGAAAAGGAAGCTGTCAGGAGGTTTTTTTATTTTTATTTTGTTTAAACCTAGGGCTAGGCCGCTCCAGAACAATGTAGCATTTTTAAGAAATCATAGTTTTACATACTAGCCAAGGACATGTTCTGGAGTCATGGAGGTCTCCACCAACTTCTGCCCCCTGGGCTTGACAAACAGGTCTCTTCATATATACACAGAGACGCCTGTCCGTCAAGCCCAGCTGGCTGAGAGCCGCCTCCAGGACTGCATATTCTGCTCTTGGCTTGTGGGATGCCCTTTGCGTTCCCCATGTATATAGTGCTGCTAAAGATATCATTTATGTTCTTTTCTAAAAAGACCAGAAGTGCTGTAATTGAGTTGCTACAGTGATTGGTTGTTTTACTCCTCTATTTGCTGTGTTGTAGAATCCCCAGTGTATCCTATGAGATGCAGCTCAACACTACTGTCCCATGACAGGTACAAACCTATTACAAGGAGACAGTTGGAACCTGCATCTCATTGGAATACACGGAGACATCAAGTGTAGCAAGTGATAGATTGGCGACTTAGACCTTTTGTCCCCTAACTCACACTTTAGTCTGCTCTTATGATGTGCTGTCAGCGTAGAGCAGTGTTTCCCAACCAAGGTGCCTCCAGCTGTTGCGAAACTACAACTCCCAGCATGCCCGGACAGCCGAAGGCTGTCCGGGCATGCTGGGAGTTGTAGTCTTGCAACAGCTGGAGGCATCCTGGTTGGGAAACGGTGTCGTAGAGTCTGATCTTGTATAGCAGTTACTAATGGAGTCCTTTGTTACAGAGAAAAGGAACTAGCTAAAGTTACCATCAAGAAGGAAGATGTCGAGCTTATTGTGAGTATGAATTATATGGTAATAACATGTGGAACTTTTTTATTTATTTTTTTTTTTCTGTAAATACTTTGTATTCCCTATGAAATAACTAGAGATGAGCGAACTTACAGTAAATTCGATTCGTCACGAACTTCTCAGCTCGGCAGTTGATGACTTATCCTGCATAAATTAGTTCAGCTTTCAGGTGCTCCGGTGGGCTGGAAAAGGTGAATACAGTCCTAGGAAAGAGTCTCCAGCCCACCGGAGCACCTGAAAGCTGAACTCATTTATGCAGGATAAGTCATCAACTGCCGTGCCGAGAAGTTCGTGACGAATCAAATTTACTGTAAGTTCGCTCATCTCTAGAAATAACCATTCTGGAACATATTCTGTCATAGCTCTATTTCGTACTGTATTTTTTTTACAGGCGAAAATAAAAAAAAGTAGACTTTTTGGATGTAAATGATAGTATTCAATAGTTTTATTAAGTGGAATTTCACATACAGAAAAGTTGTCTCATTTTTAAAACTTTAAAGTAACCATTAGGGATAAGGCCTTTGAAAATAAAAGAAGCGATCTGATTGGTTGCTATGGGCAACTGGGGCAGGTTTGGCCAGCAGAGCTTTTGATCAATTTCTCCCAAAATGTATCATCCTCAGCTCTTGTGTTAATACATTCTTTATTTTCAGATGAACGAAATGGAGATTCCCCGGTCGTCAGCAGAACGAAGTTTGCGGGAACATATGGGAAATGTAGTAGAAGCGCTCATCGCTCTCACTAACTGAGCCTCTAGTTGTTACAAGAACTCTCTCTTGATGCTTTACGTATCATCCAGTAAAACATAGGACTGAAAGGAGTAAAAAAAAAACAAATCCCAACATCTAGGCAAGCTGGGCCTTGTAGTTCCACACCAGACTCACTTCAGTGGTTATCTATGTAAATTGTCGTTTCTGGGCTCTATGCAGCTAAATATTTACAAATGCCCCAGGATTGTCTGTCATTTGCCTAAACCAGTAGACTTGACCTTAAATTATTGTGTATAAGAATAGTGAATGATCAAAGTAACAAAATTATTGGCCGAGTGACTTTTTCACCCCCATTTGGTATGTTTAATACACAAAACCAACCCAGTTTAGTTTGAGATGTGAAATAAAGTTCTTTTTAAAACCTATTACGTTGTCAATCATCGTATCTTAAGAAAACCGCTGCCACTAATAACAGGTATTGTCTGGTAATAAGCTACTGGACAACTGGGTCCTACCATTCCATTGTCAAAAGGGTGTGTTAAATTTGGTCACTGTCCTACTGTATCTACTGTTCACTTTGCCTAAATAATAAACTTGCCTTTTAGAATTTCTTGTTGGCACTGTTCATCTCCCCCGTTGCATGTGTGTACTTAATGAGTTATCGTGTATTCCCTCCAGAGGACAAGTTTTCATACATCCTGCTAACAGACCCTTCCAGCTGTAGGGACCACCACTATGATACAGGTTAGATTTGCACGCAGGTTTTATTTTATTTTATTTTTTTCTAGCATTTTTTGGAAATCTGGCACAGCAGCTTTTGATCCAAAGCCAGTGTATTCATAAGGAATGAGAAATATAAAGAAAGGACTTCTCCTCCTTTCTACTGAATCCATTTCTGGCTTTGGCCCAAAAACTGCAGTGACAAATTTCTAAAAAAAAATGCCTGAAAGAACCTGTGTGGAAACCTAGCCTTATAGATTTTCTTATATAGCCAAACGCAGTTGGGGGGGGGGGGGGGGGAAAGAACAGTGAGGAATGGTAAACCGTTCTGGATGGAATCACACATGCAGTAAGTGCTACCTATTGAATCCAGATTTCAGCCTAAGGGATTTCACACACAGCGTTTGGGGACATTTTTTTTGTTTTGTTTTTTAATTTAAGTTAGCTTTCGGCTAGGTCACTCTAGTTCCTTCTGGTTTGCCAACCCATGATGGCATCCATGGTTATATGACCTAGCACATGGGGTCGGACTTGCTGTGGTATAATCTGCAGTAATTCATCCTATGTCCTCCATAAGAATGCCCATGTTAAACTTGTTTTAAAAGGACTGAAGAAAAAATATAGTAGTTTAGCAACTTTAAAGGGATATTGTGTGTATGATGGCTGTGTGTGTGTGTATGGGGGCTGTGTGTGTGTGTATGGGGGCAGTGTGTGTGTGTGTGTATGGGGGCAGTGTGTGTGTGTGTGTATGGGGGCAGTGTGTGTGTGTGTATGGGGGCAGTGTGTGTATGGGGGCAGTGTGTGTATGGGGGCAGTGTGTGTATGGGGGCAGTGTGTGTATGGGGGCAGTGTGTGTATGGGGGCAGTGTGTGTATGGGGGCAGTGTGTGTATGGGGGCAGTGTGTGTATGGGGGCAGTGTGTGTATGGGGGCAGTGTGTGTATGGGGGCAGTGTGTGTGTATGGGGGCAGTGTGTGTGTATGGGGGCAGTGTGTGTGTATGGGGGCAGTGTGTGTGTATGGGGGCAGTGTGTGTGTATGGGGGCAGTGTGTGTGTATGGGGGCAGTGTGTGTGTATGGGGGCAGTGTGTGTGTATGGGGGCAGTGTGTGTGTATGGGGGCAGTGTGTGTGTATGGGGGCAGTGTGTGTGTGTATGGGGGCAGTGTGTGTGTGTGTGTATGGGGGCAGTGTGTGTGTGTGTGTGTATGGGGGCAGTGTGTGTGTGTGTGTGTGTGTGTATGGGGGCAGTGTGTGTGTGTGTGTGTGTGTGTATGGGGGCAGTGTGTGTGTGTGTGTGTGTGTGTATGGGGGCAGTGTGTGTGTGTGTGTATGGGGGCAGTGTGTGTGTATGGGGGCAGTGTGTGTGTGTGTGTATGGGGGCAGTGTGTGTGTATGGGGGCAGTGTGTGTGTATGGGGGCAGTGTGTGTGTGTATGGGGGCAGTGTGTGTGTGTGTGTATGGGGGCAGTGTGTGTGTGTGTATGGGGGCAGTGTGTGTGTGTGTGTGTATGGGGGCAGTGTGTGTGTGTGTGTGTATGGGGGCAGTGTGTGTGTGTGTGTGTATGGGGGCAGTGTGTGTGTGTGTGTGTGTGTGTGTGTGTGTATGGGGGCAGTGTGTGTGTATGGGGGCAGTGTGTGTGTATGGGGGCAGTGTGTGTGTGTGTGTGGGGGCAGTGTGTGTGTGTGTATGGGGGCAGTGTGTGTGTGTGTATGGGGGCAGTGTGTGTGTGTGTATGGGGGCAGTGTGTGTGTGTGTATGGGGGCAGTGTGTGTGTGTGTGTGTATGGGGGCAGTGTGTGTGTATGTGTGTGTGTATGGGGGCAGTGTGTGTGTGTGTGTATGGGGGCAGTATGTGTGTATAACGGCTGTGTGTGTATGTATGTGTATGGGGGCAGTGTGTGTGTATAATGGCTGTGTGTGTATGTATGTGTATGGGGGCAGTGTGTGTGTATAATGGCTATTTGTTTGGGGGTAGTATATGTGTATAATGGCTGTGTGTATGTGTATAGGAGCAGTGTATGTGTGATGGATGTGTGGGGGCAGTGTGTGTGTAGGGCGCAGTGTATCTGTATTGGGGCAGTGTATGATGGCTGTGTGTGTATAAAGGGGCAGTGTGTGTGTGTATAGCAGTTGTGTATGTGTATATTATTGCCATGTGTGCATATAAAGGTTCAGTGTATGTATTTATGATGGCTGTGTGTGTATATACAGTGGCAGTGTATGATGGCCGTGTGTATATCGGGAAAGTTTGATAGCCGTGTGTGTGTATGGGGGCACTGTGTGATGGCTGTGTGTATAAAGGGGCAGTGTGTGTGTATATAGCAGTTGTGTATGTGTGTATTATTTTGGTGTGTGTATAAAGGTTGTGTATGTATTTATGATGGCTGTGTGTATATCGGGAAAGTGTGTGTGTATGATAGCCATGTGTGTGTATATAAGGGCAGTGTGTGTGTGCGTGTATGGGTTATGGCTGCCATCATCGTCATGTCATATGCACGGTAAGCAACATATTTATGACCGTAGATACTGTCACATCAACTTCTGATGACAGGACAGCTGGAAACGTATAGAATTTAAAGAATCTAAAAGGAAAGCCTGACCGGACCAATTAAGAAGCATTGTTTCACACTAATGCGGAGGATTGTTTGTGGTATTTAGGTAACTAATGGTACCTGCAGATATGAAGATGTCCTAAGAACAGTTATGTTGTATGCACTGTATGGATTAAATGCCATTCATTTGACAGCATGCAGTAAGATACTGAGAATGTAGTCTGCCATAGAAAGGATTTATGCCTTGATGTTTTGGAGTGCGCTAAAATGCGCTAAAAACCAACTCTCAAGAATATACTAATAATGAGTGTGACATTAACACGACTAATTCTGAATACATGTAAAATAGCTGGCAAGGATTCTTGTGATGGACATGGAACACATGATTGTATAAAAATGCATAAGACTGTAACACATTGGTGTTATAATATTGGATGTTTACTAGTGTTGGGGCGCAAATATTCGCAATGCGAATATTTATCGTGAATATAGCGCTAAATATTCGCAATTACGAATATTCACATTTTTTTTCACAGTACACATCACAGTGATCATCCCTCCCTGCTTCCAGCTTGTGATGTAAACAAGGCTCCAATACTAGTTACTGTGTCAGACTGGCGGGTGCCTGAGAAGTTGCATATGTGAATTTTCGTGCATATTGATCCCTCCCTCCCTTCTTTTAGCTCTTTTATGACGCGATATTGCGCATGCGAATTTTATGGTGAATACGCATGCGCATGCAAATTTTATGGCGCATAGTAAAAAAAAAGGCAGCGGTCGGTGTGAACAGGCGACTAGTATTAATATGGCTACTAAAATGGCAGCCAGAAAAAGATGCTCGTATGTATAAATACATTTCCTTTCACTTTCTTTTTTGAATATATGGTTTTTAGAAGAAGTATTAAATGTGAGGTTTTAAAGTCTCAGGTTATGTATTCAGTGCCATATATGGGTGTATGGGGCTGTGCATGAGTATATAGAGGCTGTGTACGCATATGGGGCTGTGTATGTGTATTTCCTTAAGGATTCAGGGTGTAAATGTACATCCTGTCAAACGATTTCAGGGAACCATGAAGACTCAAGCTCAGTTTCCCTTTCCTCCGGATCTGGCTTCCAAATGGACAGTGCAACCTACGGTTGATCCTCCAGTCTAGCCTGTCCAAATCTACTACTCTGCCTTAACCCCTTAAGGACACAGCCCTTTTTCACCTTAAGGACGGAGCCCTTTTTCGCAATTCTGACCACCGTCGCTTTACGAATTAATAACTCAAAAACGCTTTTACCAAATATTCTGATTCTGATATTTTTTTTTTCGTGACATATTCTACTTTATTTTGGTGGTAATTTTTCGGCGTTACTTGCATCCTTTTTTGGTGAAAAATCCCCAAATTTCATGGAAATTTAGCATTTTTCTAACTTTGAAGCTCTCCACTTTAATCCAAATTAAATTTTTATTCACAAATACAATATGTCCATTCACAAACCCAATATGTCCACTTTATGTTGGCATCATAAAATGGACATGTTTTTGCTTTTTGAAAAAATTAGAGGGCTTCAAAGTAGAGCAGCAATTTTCAAAAATTTCATGAAAATTGCAAAATCTGAAGGGACAGATGTTACAGAACTACAACTCCCAGCATGCCTGGGCAGTCTAGACATGCTGAGAGTTGTAGTTTGGCAACATCTGGAGGGCTACCGTTTGGGCACCACTGTAACAGTGGTCTCCAAACTGTGACCCTCCAAATGTTGCAAAACTACAACTCCCAGCATGCCCAGACAGACTTTGGCTGTCTGGGCATGCTGGGAGTTGCAATTTGGCCTTCCTAGTGGTTGCCACAGTAAAGATCACTTTACTTTCACTTTCATCCCCCCACCGTAGTTTCCCTACCTGAGCCAGGATCCAGCAGTCTCCAGCGACAATCGGGGGTCCCCAGGCATCTTCTACTTCATGGAACCGGCCTTCATCTTCTCCCCACGATCCCCTCGACATCCAAGGGTGGGCAGAAAGGGGGTTGCCATGGCAACCCACTGTCCTGCCTTTGGTCAGAATCAGTTCTGACCAATGGCAGGGGATAGGAGGAGATCGCAGCACTGCAACCTCACTCCTATCCCTCAGGATGATCAGGGTTGTCACTGACAGCTCCGATCATCCCTATTTTCCGGGTGATCGGGTCACCAGAGACCCGATCAGCCCGGAATTGCAGAAAATCGCATGTCTGAATTGACATGCGTTTTTCTGAGATCGCCGACATGGGGTGGTCTCAGGTCCCCCCTGGGCGATGTGCCGGGATGCCTGCTGAATGATTTCAGCAGGCATCCTGGTCCGGTCCCCAACCGGCTAGCGGCGGGGACCGGAATTCTTACGGGCGTATGCATACGCTCCACGTCCTTAAAAGGTTAAAGGGGTACTCCCGTGGAAAACCTTTTTTTTTTTTTTTTTTTTTTTTTTTTTTTTATCAACTGGTGCCAGAAAGTTAAACAGATTTTTAAATTACTTCTATTAAAAAATCTTAATCTTTCCAGTAAATGGTTTTCTTTTTGGAACACAGAGCTCTCTGCTGACATTATGACCACAGTGCTCTCTGCTGACATCTCTGTCCATTTTAGGAACTGTCCAGAGCAGCATATGTTTGCTATGGGAATTTTCTCCTACTCTGGACAGTTCTTAAAATGGACAGAGATGTCAGCAGAGAGCACTGTGGTCATGATGTCAGCAGAGAGCTCTGTGTTCCAAAAAGAAAACCATTTCCTCTGTAATATTCAGCAGCTAATAAGTACTAGAAGGATTAAGATTTTTAAATAGAAGTAATTTACAAATCTTTTTAACTTTCTGGCACCATTTGATTTAAAAAAAAAAAGTTTTCCACGGGAGTACCCCTTTAAGGATCCTGCGGACAAAAAGATTGAAAACTTGGCGAAATTTGCCTTTGAAACTGCAGGTTTGTCTCTGCTTCCCACCTTTGCATCCGCTTGGGTGGCCAAGGCTGTTTAGGTTTGAGTTTCTCAACTACGCCAGGGCATCCTTTCTGGTGCTCCACGGGAGGACTTGGCAGATATTACTCGCCAGCTCTCTTACGCGGTCCGCTCATTGCACGGCTTTTGCTTCAGGTCAACAGCCCTGAGGAAGTCGCCTTGGCAGTGACGGAACGCGTGGGGTCTTCTGTGGCCTTGTCCTTATCTGTACATCATGATTCACTTGGCTTCTCCATCCAGTCTGGGACTCTTGTTTCCTATGCACTTTATATGACTGCAAGTATAACGGAATTGTGGCAATACTAGTTGGGAATTGCAGGTGTAACCTATATGCTGCTATTATTGGTATTACTGTTTACTACAAATGAGATATATAGTCATTTTTTATTCCCTGTGTTGTCCTGTTTACAAATTGCATCTAAGTTGTGTATATAATTTGTATGGAGTATAATATTGGATTGGACGGGTGCCAGTCTCTAGGATGGCCCCTCCCTAGGGTTGTGCTCAGGCTCTCAGTGAGCCTATTTTAATTGGTTTTATTGTTGTTCCCTACCTAACACAACAACCGTAGTGTTTGCAGGGGGTTGTTTGTATTTAATAAAGAATTGTTTAATTGCAATATGGATTTTTGGTGTGCTGATGTCATTTCAGTGTTACTTTGATCTTTCTCTTTTTTTGTATGGCCGTAAATGTTGACACCCCTGAAATTTTTTAAGAAAATGAAGTATTTCTCACAGAAAAGGATTGCATTAACACATGTTTTGCTATACACACGTTTATTCCCTTTGTGTGTATTGCAACTAAACCAAAAAAATTAGGAAAAAATGCAAATTGGACATAATGTCACACCAAACTAGAAAAAGGGTCTGGAGAAAATTATTGGCACCCTTAACTTAATGTTTGGTTGCACACCCTTTGGAAAAAATAACTGAAATCAGTCGCTTCCTATAACCATCAATAAGCTTCTTACACCTCTTAGCCGGAATGTTGGACCACTCTTCCTTTGCAAACTGCTCCAGGTCTCTCTTATTGGAAGGGCGCCTTTTCCCAACAGCAATTTTCTCCACAAGTGTTCAATGGGATTTAGATCTGGACTCATTGCTGGCCACTTCAGAACCTTCCAGCACTTTGTTGCCATCCATTTCTGGGTGCTTTTTGACATATGTTTGGGGTCATTGTCCTGCTGGAAGACCCAAGATCTCAGATGCAAATCCAGTTTTCTGACACTGGGCTGTACAGTGCGACCCAAAATCCATTGGTAATCCTCAGATTTCATGATGCCTTGCACACATGTAAGGCACCCAGTGCCGGAGGCAGCAAAATAACCCCAAAACATCATTGAACCTCCACCATATTTCACTGTAGGTACTGTGTTCTTTTCTTTGTATGCCTCATTCCGTTTTCAGTAAACAGTAGAATGATGTGCTTTACCAAAAAGCTCTATCTTGGTCTCATCTGTCCACAAGATGTTTTCCCAGAAGGATTTTGGCTTACTCAAGGTCATTTTGGCAAAATTTAGTCTTGCTTTTTTATGTCTGTGTCAGAAGTGGGGTCCTCCTAGGTCTTCTGCCATAGCATTTCATTTCATTTAAATGTTGACAGATAGTTCGCGCTGACACTGATGCTCCCTGAGCCTGCATGGCAGCTTGAATATCTTTGGAACTTGTTTGGGGCTGCTTATCCACCATCCGGACAATCCTGTGTTGACACCTTTCATCAATTTTTCTCTTTTGTTCACGCCCAGGGAGATTAGCTACAATACCATGAGTTGCAAACTTCTTGATAAAGTGCACTGTGGACAAAGGCAAATATAGATCTCAGGAGATGGACTTTTAACCTTGAGATTGTTGATATTTTTCCACAATTGTGGTTCTCAAGTCCTCAGACAGTTCTCTTCTCCTCTTTCTGTTGTCCATGCTTAGTGTGGCACACCCAGATACACAATGTAAAGAGGTATTGTCCACACCTGTTACTTGCCCCAGGTGATTTTAAAGGAGCATCACGTGCTTGAAACAATCTTATTTTTCCACAATTTTGAAAGGGTGTCAATAATTTTGACAAGCCCATTTTAGTTTAATTTAGTGGGACATTATGTCCAGTTTGCTTTTTTTCCCTCCCTTTTTTGGTTTAGTTCCAATACACACAAAGGGAATAAACATGTGTTTAGTAAAACGTGTGTTACTGCAATCCTTTTCTGTGAGAAATACTTCATTTTCTTGAAAGATTTCGGGGGGGGGGGGGGGGGGGGGGCAACATTTACAGCCATAACTGTATATTTCTGTCACCTCCTCTTTTCCTCAGGGTGACTCCTTCTTCGTGATTCCAGAGGGTAGTCGCAAGGGTCTTCCAGCTTCCAAGGTGACCATTTCGCGGTGGATCCGTTCTGCCATATCGGAAACGTACCGTCGCAAAGGAAAGGTCCCACCTTTTTGGGTGACTACGCATTCCACTCGTTCTGTTGGGGCTTCTTGGGCTCTCCACAATAGGGCTTTGGCCCTGCAAGTCTGTAAGGTGGCATCCTGGTCATCCTTGCACACTTTCACAAAATTTTACCAAGTGCACACATTCACGTCAGCTGACGCCGGTTTGGGTCGCAAGGTGTTGCAGGCGGCAGTGGCTCAGTCCTCTGCCTGATTCTGTGTTGGATATTTTTTCCCACCCCGGGGACTGCTTTGGTAAATCCCACGGTTTCTGTGTCCCCCAATGGTACCGACTGAACAAAGTAGATTTTTTCATGCTTACCGTAAAATCTCTTACCCAGAGGATCCATTGGGGGACACAGCACCCACCCATTGTTTGTGGGTCAGTAGGAGGGGTATATTCTGCGAGGAGGGGCCGACTTTTCTTTGAATGTCTAGTGTAAGCGCCTCCTAGTGGCAAGAGCATATACCCACGGTTTCTGTGTCCCCCAATGGATCCTCTGAGAGAGATTTTAACGGTAAGCATAAAAAAATCTACTTTAAACTCCCGGCTATGATTTAACCTCTTCCCTAATAAAATCGAATGACCCCCCCTTTTCCCATTAAAAAAAAAAATAAACTGTAAATAAAAATTATATACATGTGGTATCGCCGTGTGCGTAAATTTCCAAACTATAAAAATAAATTGTTAATTAAACCGCACGGTCAATGGCGTACACGTAAAAAAAAAATCCAGAGTCCAAAATAGCGTATTTTTGGTCACATTTTATACCATTAAAAAATAAATTAAAAGTGATCAGAAAGTCCAAGCAAAACAAAAATGGTACTGATAAAAACTTCAGATCGCTGCGCAAAAATTGAGCCCTCAAGCGGAAAAATAAAAGTTATAGGGTCAGAAGAGGACTATTTTAAACGTATAAATTACAAAAAAATTACAAAATGGCTTCTTTTCAATTTTGCCCCACAAATAATTTTGTACTGGTTTTGCTGTAGATTTTGTGGTGAAATTATTAATGATATTACAAAGTAAAATTCTTGGCACAAAGAATAAGCCCTCATATGGGTCTGTAGGTGGAAAATTGAAAGTGTTATGATTTTTAGAAGGTGAGGAGGAAAAAACTAAAGTGCAGAAATGAAAAATCATCAAAGAGTTAAAGAGGGTTAAAATGGGGCAAAAAAATAAATAAAAATAAAATGATGTGCACCCTGAGTATGGTGATGTGAGGTGGTGATAATGGGCAATTTGACCCTTCCTCAGCATGCACTCCTATTTTCATACAAGCAAAAAGAAAAATAGCCAGCACAACAACCTAATACACGGGTGCACACTGCTGTGGCAGATACAGAGTATACAAAAAAGAAGATTGCAGCAGCACACATTGGTCAAAAAATTGAGGCTCTTAGCGCACGGGGAGGTGGCCTCATTTAGGATGGGACCCTAACACACATTCTGAGCCTAACACTCAGATACCAACTCACCTCTGCTGGGCATATAGCCTCTGACTGGGTGACATGCTGGATCCATATACAATTTAAAACACCACCTGGGAGAAAGGGGGAGGGGTGCACAGCTAAAGAGGGTGCTATTCCCCCAAAGGTGAGTTGGTATCTGAGTGTTAGGCTCAGAATGTGTGTTAGGGTCCCATCCTAAATGAGGCCACCTCCCCGTGGTGGATGGGGGACACGTTTTTGATCAAAAAAGTGCGCTAAGAGCCTCAATTTTTTGACCAATGTGTGCTGCTACAATCTTCTTTTTTGTATACTCCTATTTTCATACTTGCACTTAAAGGGGAAAACATTTTTTTTTTCACATCGCCATCATGACAGCACCACCATGAGATTATCCCCTGTAGATCTAATAGGAACAGGAAACACAGAGAAGTTAAATAAGATCCTCCCCATCCACCCCTCAGTCTTACCTCTGGTGGGCTGTTTTCTGCTCCGGACGGGGCTGCCAAGCAGCGGGGGTCTCGGTCATGCACACATCTCCCTCCCCCTGTGCTGCATCGGGTCGTGCTTCCTTCAGGCTGCTGCCTCCTGGTCCCTTCCTCTTTCTTTGGCGCCTGCTGTGTGTTTATGCGGCAGGGGGGTTTGTTCTGGCTGGTCGTGGTCCTCCTTGGAGCTTTCTGGCCATTGCAAGCTCCATGCTGCCGGGGCTTGTGCGTCTGACGTTGCGGCGCTCGTGCAGACATGCTCAGTCATTGGCTGGGGACAGGAAGTCCCTCCCCCAAGATGGCGCCGCCCATCGGAAAGCCAGAAAAACATGGAGGGGTGCCTAATTTGAACAGAGGAGTGTAAATTGCTCCTCTGTTCCATCATACATGCTTCTAAGTCATGGATGTGTCTGCTGCCTCCTGCTCTGCTCATCTGGAGCACTCGGCATCGGCTGTAACCATGAGTAGCTGGCCCTTAGAGGGTTCACTTACTTTCTGTGCTTCTTTTTTCTTATGTATCACATGGTGTTTTCTTGGTAGTGGTTTCTTTGTGGTTAGCACCATATTGCTTTGCTCTATGCTGCTTCCCCCCCCCCCCCCCCCTATATTCTACTTTCTTCAAGTAGTATATTTGATTCTCATGAGTGTTCCTTTCCTCTCTTAGGGAGACAAGGAGGCCCCGAAGAAATCAAAAGAAAAAGAATCCTCTAAAGAAACCTTTAAAGAATCCAAATCTAAGTCCAAAATATGTGCAACATGTGCTGCAGCATTACCGGATACCCATCCTAAACCTCTTTGCAAAGCCTGCACTGACAGAATTGCTTTCCAAGAATCCCCGTCCTTTATGGATGAGCTTCATTTACTTATTAATGAACAAGTACAATCTGCCATAGCTACTGCACTGCCTAGTACTTCAGCTCCTGCTATATGCCTGTGGCTGAACCTCCCATCAAAAAAGCAAAAAATTGCTATTACTTTGGACTCAGACTCTTTGGACTCGGATTCTAATGAAGACTTACATTCTGGTGTTACCTTTTCTAAAGGAGAGGGGGAAATTCAGAATACTCCTTCTAAGAGGGATGATAAGAAATATTATTTTTCTTCTGAAGATACAGACATATTACTTACTGCCGTAAAAAATACCATGAATATTTTTGACACTCCAGAACCTATGTCTGTTCAAGACAGAATGTTTGCTGGCCTAAAATCTCAAAAAACTAAAGTTTTTTTGGTTCATGATAGTATATATATATATATCACCTATAATAATGTAATGATGTAATAATGTAACAAAGAATGTGTTGCCAAAGCTACCCACTGGGAAAATCTAACGCCTACAACAAAAGCATCAGCAACAGGGATGTATGAAACATAGCAAAAGTTTATTTATTAAAGATTACATAAAATATTCATCATGACAAAATAAAAAGCACAGTGTACACAGCTGGAAGAGAAGGCAGGGACATACAGGCTCAAGTGGAAGGTATTGGATGTAAAGGAAACTGACAAACGTTGCATAGGCAAGTGACTAAATGAAGAAATACAGACAATGCAGTATAGCTAAATGAACTGAATGCAGGTGCAACAACAGTCAGAGAGAGGGACAAGCATGTATTACCACAACAGAGCCATGTATTTACCTGCACCTACCCCAACGCATGTTTCACGCCAATGTGCTTCGTCAGCGGTTCATGATAGTATGGTTCATGATAGTATAAAATCTCTTATCACATATGAGTGGCAGGCTCCTGAGAGGCATTTGCAAATACCTAAAGAGTTTCGCAACCATTTCCCCTTTGAACCTAATGAGGTTAATCTGTGGAGTGAACCTCCAAAAATGGATGTGCAGCTTTCTAAGGTGGTTAAAAGTACTGCACCCCCATTTGAGGATGCGGCTCAACTTGAAGACACCCTTGACCGCAAAATGGATGTTCTTCTAAAAAAAATCCTGGGAAGCCTCTTCGGCTTTAATCAACCCTAATATCGCAGCTACTACAGTAGCCAAGAAAAGACCTAAACAAAATAAAAATTTTGTTTAAGTCTAAAAAACAAAGAATATAAAAGTTAAGGTAAAGGAGGACTTTGGAGCTGTCCAAAAGGTGGAAAAAGCAAAGACTTGTATCCTCAATCCCAATTCCGATAACAAAAAGCAATGACAGTCTTGTGGGGGGAAGATTGTGTCTATTAAGTCAACAGTGGTCCATGATCACAAAAAAAATCCTTTCATTCTAAATTCCATATCTCAGGGATATAGAGTAGAGTTCATCAGCCTTCCTCCTCCAAGATTTTATTCTACAGATCTCAGATCAGACATCTTAAATGAACGGCTTATTTCAGGCATAAAGGATCTCTTGTCTCTGGGAGCTGTTATTCCGGTCCCGATCTTGGAACAGGGTCTGGGTCACTATTTCCATCTATTTTTGGTGCCCAAGCCAAATGGCACATTCAGAACAATTATAAATCTAAAAAAATCTAAATAAGTTAAATTCTTACAAAAGGTTAAAGATGGAGACCCTGAAGACAGCCATACCTCTGATTCAAAGAGACTCCTGGATGTGTACCAATAGTCTAAAAGATGCCTACATCCCCTTACCAATTCATCCCTCTCAAAAAAAAATTCTCAGGTTTGTGATTCAACACAATCACTTGACCCTCCAATTCCAATTTCAGGCCCTACCTTTTGGAATATCCTCCGCCTCAAGGATATTTACGAAGGTAATGGTAGAGGTGATTGCTCATCTAAGACTAAAAGGAATTTTAATAATTCCTTACCTGGACGACTTACTAATTATTGCTCAGTCAAAGGAGACTCTTCATCAACACCTCCTTATGACTCTGTCTTGTCTTCAGAACCTCGGCAGGATCATAAACTGGCAAAAGTCAGATTTAATTCCAGCAAAGAAAAATACATTTCTGGGCATGATCTTAAACTTGGAGAAACAAAAGACCTTTCTCCCAGAAGACAAGATTCTCTCCCTTCAGCTAAAAATAAAAGATCTGATTCGGAGAAACTCTTGTCCTATAAGAACAGCCATGTCAGTCTTAGGATCAATGACATCCTGTATACCAGAAGTACCATGGACCCAAAGCCATTTGAGACCTCTGCAATCACTAATTCTGAAAGTTAGGGACAGATCCCATCTGTCCTTAGAGAAGAGGTTGCAAATTCCTCATCAGGTAAAAGCCTTCTTAGCTTGGTGGCTAAAGAGAAACAATCTCTCTATGGGAATTCACTGGATTCTCTCTCCTGCTGTTACAGTAACTACAGATGTGAGTCTTTGGGGTTGGGGTGTTCATGTCGAGCATCTTCATCTTCAGGGCTCATGGTCCCAGAAAACCTGATGTCACTCCTCCAACTTTCGGGAATTGAAGGCAGTTTTATTGGCATTAAGAGCTTCAAAATACCTTTTAACCCCTTAAAGACTCAGCGTTTTTCCGTTTTCATTTTTTCCTTTCCTTATCGCGATAGTCCCGATCAGCCCGATTAAGCTGCCGGGAAGCTTTTACTTTCGTTTTGGACACGGAGATCAACTTTGATTGCCGCATCTGAAGGGTTAATCAACAGATTGTTGTGCCACACGATATTAGCCCAGGGTCCCAGCTATCATTAGCAGCCGGGACCGAGTCGGTATGATGCGGGGTCACGGCGTGACCCAGTTTTAAATACCGGGACCGGGCGCAGGGCAGGTACACCCTGCGTCCTTAAGAGATTTAAAAAAAAACATCATGTGAAGGTTTATTCGGATAATGTAACCACAGTGGCTTTTCTTAATCACCAAGGGGGAACAAGACACTCCCCTCGAAGAGATCTCTCAAAGATTTTCATCTGGGCAGAGAAAAATGTTCTTTCCCTTACAGCTGTTCATCTGAAGGGTGTAGAAAATCAGGATGCAGACTTTCTAAGCCAGAACCAAGTGGATCATGGGGAATGAGAGCTAAATTCTCAAGTCTCTAGTGAGAGTTTGGGGGAACCCAGTAATAGATCTCTTTGCCAACAAGAGAAATTGCAAAGTCCAGAACTTTTGCTCTCTCAATCAGAGAGAGAATCCTCTTGCAGTAGATGCTCTTCAACAAGTTTGGGACTTTCCTCTTGCTTACGCATTCTACTAATCCTACTAAAGAAATCCTACTACAGATCCTACTAAAGAAAGGTCTTTCTAGCAAGGTGGTTAATACATTACTAAAAAGTAAAAAAGGTTCTACCTCTTCTATATACCTAAGATACTGGAAAAAATGTATTTCACGGTGCGGTCCTTCCCCACCAGACATTCTGAATCCAAACATTCCTAAGACACTGGACTTTATTCAAGAAGGGTTCGAAAAAGGTCTATCAGTACCTTAAACGTTCAGACGGCAGCTTTAGGGTGTTACTTTGATACCTCTCTAGCTGAACATAAATGGAATTTTTTTTTTTAAACCTAAAATATCTAAGGCCCCTTTCACACTATAAAAACACTTCCCTTATAAACGCCTTTTAGGAAATCGGCAGTTATACAGCCGGTACAAAATCACTAACGTCCGTTAGAAAATCCAATTATTGTCTATGGGATTTTTCTAATAGTCTTTTTAACCCGTTACCGCCTGTTATTAATAACTGACATTTTGTGACAGGCAAATGAACGGGAGAAATAGTGCATGGACTAATTCTCCTGTTACTATCGCCCGTCACAAAATAATGGTCTATAAATTTTCCGGCAAGCAAGTCCCTGAAGGTTTTCGTACTCACTCAACTAGGGCGCTAGCTGTCTCCTGGGCTAAAAAAAAAAACGCTTCAGCCTCCATCGAACAGATTTGCAGAGCGGCAACATGGTCATCTCCGCATACCTGCTTCAACCATTATAGGTTGAATGTAACATCTTCCCGAGATCTGTCTTTCGGCCGGAAGGTGTTGCAAGCTGTGGTCCCTCCCTCAAGTCATCTGTTTATCTGGTATGCCTCATGGTGGTGCTGTCATGATGGCAACATGAATTATTACTTACTGATAATTTGTTTTTCATGAGTTCATCATTACAGCACCCTTTGATACTTTAAAAGTATTATAGACTTATTATTTATGCTCTAGTTAATTTAAAACCACTGAGGGGTGGATGGGCCTATTTAACCTCTCTGTTTCCTGTTCCTATTAGAGCTACAGCGGATAATCTCAGTGGTGCTGTCATGATGGACTCGAATAATGAAAAACGAATAATCGTTACGTAATAATCCATCTTTTTTTAAAAATCATCTGGCACCAGAAAATTAAGATTTGTAAATTACTTCTATTTAAAATGTGACAGGGTTCAACACGTAAGGATTGTCACACAATTAACAGAACAGGAGATGGGAGAACAGCACCAGGTTTATTGGCAGAGATCACAAAACAAAACACACAATCCACACCGATGAGGGGTGATCCGGAGTCTGGGCAAACAATGGGCAACAGAATGGCACAGTCACTGGGCACAGGGAAGGAACAAACTGCAGATCCCGGGATTCAGCTCCGGTTCCAACACTCCAATGTATTGTCCACAGATAACTCCAACACGATTCCTTGTTCCAGAGGGCAGCCTCAGCTCCTCTATCCCAGCAATTCTCCAGATTCTGGGGCACAATCTCCAGGGCAGGTTGTACTGGCAGCAACTCTCACCCCAGAGATCAACACAGCAACTCCATCAGACGACTCCTCAGCTATCGGGGTACTGCAGGTCCCAGCAGGCTCTGTACTAGCATCAGCTCCCGTCTCTGGGACATCACACACTACACTCAGAGTCCCCCACCCAGCTCTTCTTATCTACCCAGATTCCTGTAGGGGGGGGGGGGGGGAAGGCATCTCCAGGGTCTCCAAGTTGTCTGCCCCCCATCTTCCTGTGTCCATCCAGCCCCCACCCAGACCAGACATACACAGCAGGGTCAATCCACATTCCTCTGCTCAGCATCTTCCTGTGTCCATCTTATGTCCAGTTATATCCACCATGACATAAAAATCTTAATCCTTCCAGTAATTATCAGTTTTATGTTCCAGAATAAGTTCTTTTCTTTTTGAATTTATTTTCTGTCTGACAACCGTGCTCTCTGCTGACACCTCTGTCCATGTCTGGAACTGTCCAGAGAAGAAGCAAATTCCCATAGCAAACCTATCCTGCTCTGGACATTTCCTGAAATGGACAGAAGCGTCAGCAAACAGCACTATGGTCAGACAGAAAAGAAATTCAAAAAGAAAAGAACTTCCTCTGGAACATACAGCAGCTGATAAGTACTGGAAGGATTAAAGGGGTACTCCACTGGCAAAAAAAAAAAAAATCAAATCAACTGGTGCCAGAAATTTAAACAGATTTGTAAATTACTTCTATTAAAAAAAAAAAAATCTTAATCCTTCCAGTCCTTAGCTGCTGTATGATCCATAGGAAATTCAAAAAGAAAATAACTTTCTATCTGTCTGACCACAGTACTCTCTGTTGACACCTCTGTCCATTTTAGGAACTGTCCAGAGTAGGAGCAAATCCCCATAGAAAACCTATCCTGCTCTGGACAGTTCCTAAAATGAAAAGAAGTGTCAGTAGAGAGCACTGTGGTCAGGCAGAAAACAACTTCCTGTAGATGACAACAGCAGCTGATACGTACTGGAAGGCTTACATTTTTTTTTATAGAAGTAATTTACAAATCTGTTTAATTTTCTGGCACCAGTTCATTTTAAAATAATTGTTTTCCACCGGAGTACCCCTTAAACCCGTTAAGGACCAAGGACGTACAGGTACATCTTGAGTCCTTTCCCTTTCCATAACGTCGTGGCCCCGCATCATAGCGGGTCGGGCCCGGGCTCTAACAACGGACGGGACCCGTGGCCAATAGCGCGAGGCAATGATCGTGGTGCAGCGCGCTATTAACCCTTTAGACGCGGCGTTCAAAGTTGAACGCTGCGTCTAAAGTGAAAGTAAAACATTGCCGGTTAGCTCAGGGAGCTGTTCGGGATCGCCGCGGCGTCCCAAACAGCTGTACGACACGAGGAGGGTCTCCTATCTTGCCTCCTGGTGTCCGATCGCCGAATGACTGCTCAGTGCCTGAGACCCAGGCATGAGAAGTCAAGCGGCAGAACCATTGATCACTGGTTTCCTATGAGAAACCAGTGATCAATGTAAAAGATCAGTGTGTGCAGTGTTATAGCCCCCTATGGGAGCTAACACTGCAAAAAGGTGGGGAGGAAAAAAAAAAAGTCAATAAAGATCATTTAACTCCTCCCCCTAATAAAAGTTTGAATCACCCCCCTTTTCCCATAAAAAAAAAGTGTAAATAAAAAAACATGTGGTATCGCCGCGTGCGGAAGTGTCCGAATTATAAAAATATACTGTTAATTAAACCTCACGGTCAATGGCGTACGCGCAAAAAAATTCCAACGTCCAAAATAGTGTATTTTTGGACACTTTATATCAATAAGTCCTATCAATGCAAAAATGGTACCGCTAAAAACTAGATCACGGCGCAAAAAATTAGCCGCATACGCGGTAAAATAAAAAAAGTTATAGGGGTCAGAAGATGACAATTTTAAACGTATAAATTTTCCTGCATGTAGTCACGCCCCCTCCCATAGACTTGCATTAAGGGGACGGGCCGTGATGTCACGAGGGGCGGAGCCATGACGTCACGCTGCTCCGTCCCCCGTATCGTCCATCATTACACACAGAGGGAACTCGCTCTGTGCTGTAATGAGAGCGCGGTGCCGCAGCGGGGATCCCAGGGCTCCCCAGCAGCGGGACCGCGGCGATCTGACATCTTATCCCCTATCCTTTGCATAGGGGATAAGATGTCTAGGGGTGGAGTACCCCTTTAAGGGGTTAAGTGTTGGTGCTTTGGAGCCCTTTAGACATTCAGACGATGAGGGCCTATATAAGGTTTCAGCTTGTGGCAACTACATCCAGTACATTAAATTTATGATTATGTTTTAGTTGTCCTCAAGAATGCCAAAATTACCAGAGTAGGCAGCAAGAAAAAAAAATCATGTATTTGAAATTGTCCTGCAACAAAAGACTTGAGCAAACCAGACACTCATTGTAAATTTAAAAAGATGTCTATATACAGTCCAGGGAAATTATTTACATTACGACCACAAATAGTCAAATCAGTCAATAGGACTGTCAATCATGCACAAAAAGTACATCATTGGATTTAGTCTATGACCACAATCAAACATGGCAGTTGCAGTTTTTTTTTTCTTTGCGTTATTGTAAATCTGCCACTGAAGTCTTTGAGCCAATGCCAGAAGTGTGCCCAGCATGAAGCAGAAGAGTAAGTAATTCCTTTATTTTGTGTTTCTTTTTAACTCCCTTCTGCTTCTGGCTAAAAACTGCAGCAGCAGTTTTCCAAAAGATAAAACAGAAACTGCTGCGTGGGATTGTAGCCTATGGGAATCAAAGAAATTGAAGGTGATCCATTAAGTTTTCCTCTTCTTCACAGATGGCCTTTCAAATACATCTCTTACACCGGCTGCTTTCTGTTTAAAGAACTTTGTATTCTGGGCGCTCTCTTGTCCCCAGGCAGAGTCAAATGAAGTTGTGTCTTGATCAACCAAATGAGTGTATTTTGTTCGACCAGAACGACCAAAGTTTTTGACCTGAAGTGAAAAGATCAAAGAAATGTATTAATTGAAAATAAATGAGACTCAAAAACCCAATTTATACTAAAGCTGGACATACATAGAATATACTTTACTGGCAGGTGTTGGTTTCTAAAACCATTTTAACAGTTAACATATATACAAAGAATGTACATATAAAACAGCTGTATACTCGCATTGCATTACTCATTTTGTACTGGTCCTGAATTACAGTCTGTATCATAAGGCAGGACAGAATTTGCTATTACAAGCATATCATGCTGGCTCAATGTATAATTTTTTTATTTAAAATAAATCTGTTTTCATAAATGGCTGTTTTAAATAGCACATTATGGCATAGCAGAAACGGATTTTTAGAAGTTCAGCTAAGCTTACAGAAACATTACCATTGACATGATTGTTACCAGTTTCCAACAAGGACCATAAAGGAGATTTTTGTACTTACTGTAAAATCTCTTTCTCGAAGGATCCATTGAGGGCACAGACCTTGGGTATATGCTGCTGTCCCTAAGAAAATGTGGCCCCTTCCAGCAGTATATACCAGCCCACAGGCACCTGAGCTAATCAGTTTTAGTCCCAGAGCAGAAGGAGAGGACCAAAAGGTCAGAAAAAAAACATGAACCGTCCGAGGAAACCACAGAATAAAAAGTAACTGAACACACCCTCGGACAGGTAACAACCAGGAACACCAGAGGAAATAAGGGCGGGTGCTGTGTCCCCCAATGGATCCTTCGAGAAAGAGATTTTACGGTAAGTACAAAAATCTCCTTTTCTCTATCGGCTCCATTGGGGGACACAGACCTTGGGACGTACCAAAGCAGTCCCTAGGGTGGGCACAGAAACCCAGTCAGGGGGAAGGCTGGACCACCACCGCCTGCAACACTTTACGACCCAGACTAGCATCAGCTGATGCAAAAGGTATGAACCTGGTAAAACTTTGTAAAAGTATGCAAAGACGACCAGGTGGCCGCCTTACAAACTTGCGAGGCCGAAGCCTCGTTACGAAGGGCCCAGGAGGCGCCAACAGAACGAGTGGAATGAGCAGAGACCCTGAAGGGTGGGGTCTTCCCCTTGCAGCAGTAAGCTTCTGAAATAGCAGACCGGATCCACCTAGAAATGGTGTCCTTCAAAGCAGGCAGACCCTTACGACGACCCTCTGTGAGAATGAAGAAGGAGTCACTCTTCCAAGCTTGTGGAGCAAGCGTTCCCTGGGATGAGATAGGGCTGGACAGAAAGACAAAAGGACAATGGGGGAGATTTATCAAAACCTGTGTAGAGGAAAACTTGCCCAGTTGCCCATAGCAACCAATCAGATCCCTTCTTTCATTTTTCACAGGCCTTCCTAAAAGTGAAAGTAGCAAGCTGATTGGTTGCTATGAGCAACTGGGCGAGTTTTCCTCTGCACAGGTTTTGATAAATCTCCCCCAATGTCCTCATTGAGATGAAAGGCAGAAACAACTTTAGGTAAAAAGGAAGGCACCGGACGGAAAACAACCTTATCCTGGTGGATGACCAGGTAAGAAGAGCGGCAGGAGAGAGCCGCCAGCTCAGAAACCCTCCTAATAGAAGTGACTGCAATAAGGAAGGCCACTTTCCAGGTGAGGAGACGAAGGGGACAGTCCCTGAGGGGTTCAAAAGGAGCGCCCTGAAGAGCACCAAGTTCAGATCCCAAGGGGGAGTGGGTGATCTGTAAGGCAGAGCTGCGTGAGCCACCCCTTGGAGAAATGTCCAAACATGAGGATCAGAGGCTAGAGGATGCTGAAAAAGAATGGAAAGAGCCGAAACTTGTCCTTTAAGGGAACTAAGGGCCAAATGTTGCTCCAACACCGACTGTAAAAATGAAAGAAGTCATGGGAGAGAAAACGTAATTGGAAAAAAGGAGTTAGATTCACACCAACCAAAATAAGACCACCAAGTATGGTAGTAAATCTTCACAGAAGAGGGCTTGCGAGCCCTGATCACAGTGCAAACAACTTTGTCAGAGAATCCACTGGCTCTCAGAACCGCGGTCTCCACACCGTCAAATGAAGAGATGGTAAACTGGGGTGGCAAAAGGACCCTGAGAAAGAAGGTCGGAGAGGGAGGCGTAGTGGAACGTCGTCCACTAGATGAAGCACATCCGCGTACCACGCCCGCCGGGGCCAGTCTGGAGCCACGAGGATGGCGGAAACGCCTTCTGCTTTGAGTTTTCTCAGTATCCTGGGAAGCAGGGGAAGAGGAGGGAAGAGATAGGGGAGGACGAAGTTGGACCAGGGAACCACTAGGGTGTCCGTGGCTAGGGCCAGGGGATCCTGGGACTTTGCCACAAAGCGAGGAACTTTTCGGTTGTGGCGGGACGCAAAGAGATCCACGTCCGGAGGGCCCCAGATGATTGCGAATACCTCTGGGTGAAGGGACCACTCGCCGGGGTCGGCCGAGAAAATCCACCTCCCAATTGTCCACTCCCGGTATGTGAATGGCCGAGATGGAGGGAACTCTGAGTTCCACCCAAAAAAGAATCTTTGAAACCTCTGCCATCGCCGCTGAGCTGCGCGTGCCTCCCTGGCGATTGATATACACCACAGCTGTGGAGTTGTCCGACTGGACATGAACAGAGAGATCCCGAAGAAGGTGCTCCCAATGACACAGAAAGAAAGATTGCCCTCAATTCTAAGATATTGATGGGGAGAAGGGCTTCTCGAGAGGACCAGAGGCCCTGGACTGTCCGGTCTCTGAAAACTCCCTCCCCAACCGCTGAGACTGGCATCCGCCGTCACGACCTGCCAATGAAGAGGAAGAAAGGACCTCCCCAACCCCAGAAGAGGGGTTTGTAGCCACCAGAGAAGAGACTGGCGACACCTGGGAGGAAGAAGGATCCTGCGATGGAGAGACAGTGGAGATCCTTTGGGAAGGAAGCAAACTCGATCCGTTAGCCGCTGGAAACGACATCCCGGACATAGGAGTCTTGCACCTGGTTGATCCAGATGTCCTGGAAGAGTAAAAGGCGCCCTCCCACCGAGAAAAATCTGCGGGTGGGGGCGTCCCTTCAGGCGGAGGTAGGTTTGCGAGTGCCCGTTTTGGCCGGAAAACAGCCTGTTTGGTGCCCTTATTGGAGGCAAATGAACGAAAGGAGGTCGACTTTCGACGAAAGGTAGAGGGGTGAGATTTATTTTGAGGTAATAAAGAACTCTTGCCTCCAGTCGCAGCCTTGGATGAAGGCAAAGCCGACCTGGTATGCAGATCTGGAGAACGAGAGCTGCGACCAGGAGAATGGCCCCTGGAAGATGGGCGCTGACGGGGTGCAGAAGTAGAGGGGCGATGCCTATGAGGAGAGCGCCGGTTCCTGCTAGCGGACTCTGGAGATGAGTCTGAGGACTGACCCCTATGACGCTTGTGAGAGTGCCTAAAATGTGGAGAGGGAGAGTCCCCCTAGTGGGTTGGTGACGAGAGGACCTCTCCAAAGCAGTCACCACAGAACGGGAGACCCGTGCCAAGTCAGAAATAGACTGGGAGAGGTAAGACAGCCATTCTGGTGGGGCATCCTGGGTAGTAATACCAGGAGGGACGGGGGGTGCAGGTAGGACAGGTAGGTTCAGCCGAACCAGGCATTTTTGATTTGCAACCCGTACAGGTATAATAGGTGACCAAGGCCCCTGGCACCTGACTGGATGAACAGTTCTGGGTTCGGACATAACTACTTAGAAAAATAAGTTGAAAAGGCCTCACCCGGTGTATGTGTCCCTCTGCAGAGAAGCAAAAGCTGTGAGGAGAACTCCGGTCTAAAGCAGAGAGGAGAGCCGTGAGGGGGAGAAGAACTGACTAATGAAGCAAAAGGTGCGGTCCAGAGGAAGGTTGCCTCTGATTGGCTGCACAGGGGCCACTGTGTGCGCTGATTGGAGCCTCAGCTCATAGGTTGCAAATCCCACCAATCGGGAGGGGGCGGGGCTAAGCCCCGACAAGAAACCTGTGTCGATTAAAATAAATTAACCCCAGAAAGCCAGCAAATTATAATATATATATATATATATATATATATACGTACCGCTGCCAGCAGGGATGACTGACTGAAGCCGGCGCTCCGCTCGCATCACATGAGATGCGAGCGAAGAAAAAGTGTAGGTGTCTGAGAGGAGTAAGTCAGCTCTTAAATGCCACGGGCCTTTAAAAAAAAAAAAAAGAATCACCTCCCGGACAGCCGGCTAATAGTATATGAGAAAGCCGGGAGAAAGGGGGAGCCGTCGGCAGCGTCCGCACCGCTGCCGACAGGAACGAATGACTGGACCAGGCGCTCCGTTCGCATCGCATGAGATGCGAGCGAAGCGAAAGTGCTCAGAGAGGAGTTAGTCAGCTAAAAGCAAAAATGCCCCAGGCTGTATTAAAATAGAAAAAAACCTGGTCCCCCACCACACAGAACACAATTCCCCCCCCCCCCCCCCCATGACAGGGTAGCCAAGCAGGCAGAATGGTAAGGGATAACAGAAGTGGTCTCTAAATTCAGAGGTGCAGAATGTAGGAAACCTGCAGGGAAAAAAAAATAAAAAAAAAAGAGAAAAATACTCACCTTGTCTGTAGAAACTTACCTATGAAGTCTTCAGTCAGCATTTAGTCGCCTGCATAATGCCGGGCTGAGACAGCGAGACAAGCATGGAAAATAGGGGGACCCTGACCAGTGAGGTACAACCCCAGGCGCTGACCATTGGCGAGAAGGGGTTGACAGTACATGACTCGATGTCTGTGCCCCTTCTTTGAAAATGGGGAAACCGTGAACACCGGGTTTCTGAGACCCCACCTAAAGAATATAAAGGGAGAAAAAAACTAAACGTCCCTAACTAACAAATAAGAAATAAGCGACCAGGTCTGGGGAACACCAGACCAGCGTGTGCCTCCTACAGACACTAAGCTAAAACTGATTAGCTTAGGTGCCTGTGGGCGGGTATATCCTGCTGGGAGGGGCTGACTTTTCTTGTTGCCATAGTGTCAAGCCACCTAGTGACAGCAGCATATATCCAAGGTCTGTATCCCCCAATGGAGCCGATAGAGAAACATGCTTAAACTCCAGACAAGTAAAAGAGCAATGCAGTTTATTTTCAAAATGATCAAACCTTCTATGCAGCTTTATCTATATAAACCAATGATTTTGATAGGTGGACATGTCAAGTATTTTATAAGAACTTTAAAATATCAAAAATATCAAACAACAGCATTCATAGAAAAATAAGTTGTAACACACATCACTACAGTAAATCCAGGTTTCAGTTGGTCAGATGTACAAACAATAAAAAGCTGTACCTGCATGACTTTAGGTAGAATAGTTTTGTTAAAGTGATCTTCCAATGTAGGAGCACTAAAATCTCTTTTGTACACGTCATCATCTTCATCCTAAAGGGGGAAAAAAAAAATGCAAAAAATTAATAAAAAAACAAAAGAAATAAAAAGAGGTTTCACATAAGTCACAAAATCATCTCCTACCATAAAGAAGGCTCCTCTGTGGTAGTATTTCTGGAGGAACTTGTATTTCCCTTTCAGTGCTTTGTTGGTTATTATCTTGCCATTGGCACGAAGTTCTGCTCTGCGCTCCTCCTCTGTCATGTTGCGCATACGTTCAATCTCAGCCTTCTCCTTCTCCACCCTATTATAACAAAAAGAAAAAAAAAAAAAGTTATAACCATAATTGATAACAAATATACTTATTCCACAGCTATTTTAAAGGCAATAACACTCCTTGTGTGATGAATTCTATACATTTTTTTATACAAAAGTGAAACCATGGCCGGACACAAAAACTTTTTTTTTTATCAGAGTATATTAGGTCCAAGTTGTCACTTTTTGTCACATTGTCACAATTCTGACAAAATGTTGCATAAGAGTTCACATGAAAACTGCATGAAAAAACGTGTTCCATTCATTTTTTCTAATGCAGATTTGAAATCCATATCACAGAAAAAACAAAAACAAAATGTGACAGCTCTTCCTTGATGGATTTGAATTTTTTTAACCTTTACGCCCTTCACCGTACGGGATAATTAATATTATATTTTGATAGTTCGGACATTTACGCACGAGGCGATACCAAATATGTTTATTCATTTTTTTTACACTTTTTGGGGGTCAAATGGGAAAAACTGACATTTTACCTTTTTATTGGGGAGGGGATTTTTCAATTTTATTACTTTATATTTTTCCCTTTTTTTTTATGACACTTTTTGGGTGTGTTCCCACAGGGCGAATACGCAGCGTATTTGACGCTGCGCAAAATGTATGGCAGCAGCGGGAAATACGCTGCGTATCCCTTGCTCACTATACACACAGGGCTTTCCGGCGGCAGCCCTATGTGTGTAGTGAGTTTTGGAGGCGGGGCCGTGTGCCGGCGTATCTGTGACGCGCGGCTCCGCCTCCAAAACTCACTACACACATAGGGCTGTCGCCGGAAAGCCCTGTGTGTATAGTGAGCAAGGGATACGCAGCGTATTTCCCGCTGCTGCCATACATTTTGCGCAGTGTCAAATACGCTGCGTATACGCCCTCTGGGAACGCACCCTTTATCTCCCCATAGGGGACTATTTATTGTAATCATTTGATTGCTAAAACTGTTCAGTGCTATGCATAGGGCATAGCACTAATCAGTGTTATCGGTCATCTTTTGCTCTGGTCTGCTCGATCTCAAACCAGAGCAGAAAGCTCTTTGAGACGGACGGAGGCAGGTGAGTTAATGGCGGACATCGGCGCAATCGCTGATGTCCGCCATCACCGGCGGGTCCCCGGCTGACAGCAGCTGGGACCTGCCGCGCATGACACGAGCACCAATCCGGTGCTCGCGGTCGTGTCCATGACGTAAATGTAGGTCATGGGGTGTTAAGGGGTTAAGTGTGTTGGTCAAATAAGTGGAATCTGCTAGAAAAATTCATCATGTAAACATGAATCTGATGTGCCGTTACAAATAGACATGAATATAATGCTAATATAAAAAATATATATATACATACGCTTCTCTTTCTTCACGGTCACGCTTGATACGTTTAAGTTCTCGTACTTTCCAAGCCTCGTACTCTTCCTCATCATTCTCATCATCTGTGTTAAGAGCATCCAGTGCAGCCAGAGACCTCTTGTTCTCCTCTATCTCTTTCTTTGTCTCCTCCTCTACAATCTGCAAGACAAGAAAGGATGACACCACTTTGATCTCGGACAGTTGTAATGTCATTTCTCTGATCTATAACCAATACTTACCTTTAAGGTGTATTTACGTCTTTCCTCTGCCAAACGCTTGGCTTCTGCCTCTGCTTCTTTCTGCTTAATAGCTTCAGCTTCTCTTTCCTGCACAGTTACTCTGTCCTTCCTGAAAAAGGAGGATTCATTAAAAAGTAATTTTTTTTGCTTCCGGGAAATTACCTTTGCAGTTGGACATCTCACATTATGTCAGAGGCAACAGGCTTCAAACATTAACCATTACTAACAAAAGTGTAGGTGGAAGTGTGGTGCCAAGAAGCAGCTCTACTTCACCTACTTTTACATTTTTCAAAAACACATATTATTATTGTAATGATTGCCATCAGCAAGTCAGAGGAGAATAGTGGATTTTTGGTAACAGCACCTATACTTACTTTCTAATAAAAACTGGTTTCAGTCTTGGTTCAGTTTCATCTTCACTATCTGTGTATTCCTCATATTCTGACTCGGACTCAGATTCTGCTCCTGATTTCCATTCATCTTCTACCTCCATCACTTCCATCTCATCATTTTTCCTCTCTGCAGCTCTTTGCCGCATCAGTGAACGGCGACGCTCAATTTCCTAACAGAAAATGACAAAGAGCTGAAATAAAAATGCATAAATGTATAACACCCTGGTCACAAAACAGTCATTAGCGTCAGGGAGTCATGACTACTTGGTTAACAATGAGCAGTGAGGTTTACATGGATAAAGGACAAGTTATCCTAACATTTACAACAAAACTGTATATTAAATTGCTCAGCTCCTCCTGATGCCAGCATATTTGAATGCTTTCAATTTGACAGGTTATTGGGAGTCTCACGCACCCTCCGGTATGCCCCTCTATCTGATTGGTTGCTATGGGCAACTGCACTACTCTTCCTCTACACAGGTTTTGATAAATCTCCCCCAATGAGCCTATTGCCCTTGACAAAGCCAGTACTCTGGCGAAACGTTGGGGAGGCTGGTGACACTTTCAGACAAAGACTCTCAGCAGCAATTGGAAATCATGTATCAAAAGGAATGAGCACATATTGAACCTCCTAATAGCACTAAGCACCAGGGGCGCATAATAGAGTGTGTGAGAGACTCAGAGGGGCCTACCGGAGGGTGTATGAGACCCCCATTAAAGTATATAGGGTGTTAGAGACCCAAATGCCCATTGCATGCGAGAGTGTGAGCAAGTGAATCACCTGCAGAATATGAGGAGTGAATGACATCCACTATAAGTGCATGGACCCCTGATGGTGCCTCAATAAAATAAAATATATTGCAGCACAATGAGCACGACAATTTGGTGTGTGAGACACCTAAGTGCAGGCTACTAAACAAAAATATTAGAGCTACATCACCAGTGAATGCTGGAATCTATGGTCAGGAGGGTGTCAATTTGGCCAAAAAAAATACATATCCTTTGGCTTTGATTGAAAATAAGTATTTGGTCACCTACAAACAAGCAAGATTTCTGGCTCTCACAGACCTGTAACTACTTCTTTAAGAGTCTCCTCTTTCCTCCACTCGTTACCTGTAATAATGGCACCTGTTTGAACTTGTTATCAGTATAAAAGACACCTGTCCACAACCTCAAACAGTCACACTCCAAAAACTCCCCTATGGTCAAGACCAGAGAGCTGTCGAAGGACACCAGAAACAAAATTGTAGACCTGCATCAGGCTGGGAAGACTGAATCTGCAATAGGCAAGCAGCTTTGTGAGAAGAAATCAACTGTGGGAGCAATTATTAGAAAATGGAACACCACTGATAATCTCCCTCGATCTGGGGCTCCATGCAAGATCTCACCCCTCGGTGTCAAAATGATCACAAGAATGGTGAGCAAAAATCCCAGAACCACAAGGGGAGGGGACCTAGTGAATGACCTGCAAAGAGCTGGGACCGTAGTAACAAAGGCTACCATCAGTAACACACTACGCTGCCAGGGACTCAAATCATGCAGTGACAGACGTGTCCCCCTGCTTAAGCCAGTACATGTCCTGGCCTGTCTGCTAGAGAGCATTTGGATGATCCAGAAGAGTATTGGGAGAATGTCATATGGTCAGATGAAATCAAAGTAGAACTTTTTTGGTAAAAACTCCAACTTGTCGTGTTTGGAGGAGAAATAATGCTGAGTTGCATCCAAAGAACACCATACCTACTGTGAAGCATGGGGGTGGAAACATCATGCTTTGGGGCTGTTTTTTTTGCTAAGAGACCAGGACGACTGATCCGTGTAAAGGATAGAATGAACGGGGCCATGTATCGTGAGATTTTGACTGAAAACCTCCTTCACACAGGAAGGGCACTGAAGTTGAAACGTGGCTGGGTCTTTCAGCATGACAATGATCCCAAACACACCGTGCGGAAAACTAAGGAGTGGCTTTGTAAGAAGCATTTCAAGGTTCTGGAGTGGCCTAGCCAGTCTCAGATCTCAACCCCATAGAACAACAAAAAGTATTGGGATGAACTTTTGTTACTGACCAAATACTTATTTTCCACCATAATTTGCTAATAAATTCTTTAAAAAAAAAAATCAGACAATGGGGGAGATTTATCAAAACCTGTCCAGAGGGAAAGTTGCTGAGTTGCCCATAGCAACCAATTAGATCGCTCCTTTCATTTCTGAAAAGGCCTGTGAAAAATGAAAGAAGTGATCTGATTGGTTGCGATGGGCAACTTTCCCTCTGGACAGGTTTTGATAAATCTCCCCAATGTGATTTTATGGATTTCTTTTTCTCATTATGTCTCTCATAGTTGAGGTCTACCTATGATGATAATTACAGGCCTCTCATCTTTTTAAGTGGGAGAACTTGAACAATTGGTGGCTGACTAAATACTTTTTGCCCCACTGCATATGGAACCTCCTGATGACTTCTACAGCAAATTATTCACATTCCACATGGTTCAAGACTCTTAAAAAGGTACTGCTTACACATTTAAATTGTATCCATTATATAGGGATTAGCTGGACTGTAATACTTCATTAGAAAAGAGACCCTGAAACTATGTCACAACTCACCTCATCATCCACCTCTTCTTCCTCCTCCTCACTGGTGTCTTCTTGTCGTTCCACATGCCATTCCTCACCTGGCTCAGACTCTGACTCGCTTTCACCCACCACCTCAGGCTCCACGATCTGCCTGTGTCTGGCCAATCTGTCCAATAAAACGGTTAACAGTCCATTATTCATCCAACATTTCAATCAATACTCCATTGTAATCCATCTGGAAATTAATATGATTGAGGGGGATACATTTGAAAAAAAAAAAAAAAAACTAAACAGCCCTTAAAAGTAACAGTGAACACAAGTAGCTTAACATGTAAGTGATTTGCCCAAAAGAGAGGATATAAAGAGATGGGATTACCTTTCCTCCGCATCCTCATTTATACGATTCTGCAATCGACGCAGACGAGGATCACTGGTGCTTTCTTCAGGCGGTTCCTGTACATCCTGTACCTCCTGCTCCTTTCCTTTCTTAATAAACTGGAACTCCTCATCCTCCTCATCTGAAGATTCCATAGGAGCATAGTCTGGTCTTTTACCGGAGACATAACGCTTGACCTTCACCTTTTCCATCGAGATTTCACCTAAAATACAGATCAGACTTCAAGTTGACTCTGGCTGAATATACTTTTTTGATTTTTTACTACACGAACAAGCAAAATAAAAAATTTACCATCTTTATTAGTGCCATATATGCTGTCTCATAATTTGATTCATTTGGCAATGCTGGTAGCAGGTGACAGATGAACTTTAAAACTTATCCTAAGGATAGGTAAAATGTATGTGACTGTGATGGTGCCCTACTGATCACACCGGTCGAATGGAGCAGCGTGAATGTTCAGCCACTGCTCCTATCCAGCAATTGCTGCTACCCTATAGATACAGGAGAACTTTTGACTCTGCTCTGCACTAACACATGTTACCTCCCCCCCCCATTCTTGTGACTGGTGGGGGTCCAAGCAGTCAAACACATTTCTGATATTATTTCTAATTAGCAGGTTATCCCCCATTGTGTGGAGAGGTGATAAGTTTTAATCCAGGGATAATATACATGTTGCCCAGTTTGGGGACAGCATGACATAGTGGTAGAGATGTGGTGATGGCTCAATAAGTTTATATTCTAAGAGGGTATTACAAGTTTGTGTTTGTAGAAGGCTTCATTTATACTACTGTGACAGATTCCATTCAGAGCCTCCTTCAGTAGTTCTGTAAGTAAGCTGCATTATTCTTCCCATTAAAGCAATGGACACCGAAACAGAATCTATACTCTAAGTCACTGGGGGTCCATCAAACATAGTTATTTGTCATTTGAATGGTCCTTCACTGCCCTCATGGTCTGTTGTAACGGAAGGCTTGAGGTCAGTGTGACCAGAGCCCAATACTCAGATTGTGTTAAAGGGGTAGTCCAGGGAACTGAACTTATAGGAGAGAAGGTTGTCGAAACCTGTCCAGAGGAAAAGTTGCTGAGTTGCCCATAGCAACCAATCAGATCGCTTCTTTCATTTGTGAAAAAACCTGTGAAAAATGTAAGAAGCGATCTGATTGGTTGCTATGGGCAACTTTTCCACTGGACAGGTTTTGATAAATCTCTGATCATGGGTAGTCCGACCGCTGGAACCCCCGATCTCCTGTAAGGGACCGTTTCTACTTACCTGTTCTGTGGCAAGCATTAGTGCAATATTATATATTCATTTAATTATAAATATCTCTGCGGCGGTCCGGAGTTTATCTCTGTTTCACACCTTGTCTTGTACGTTGAGTATGTTTATTATTTGTCGCAATAAAGATTGATTACATTTTAACCAGTGGCTTGAATGAACTCTTATTGTAGTTTTGTGGTACATTCAGTGTATTTTGAGTTCCCACGATTTAAATATGTAGGATCATATTTGACACCACTATAAAAAGTATGATGCTGGTAGGTACAAAGTGTCAGTTGGGGTCCTTTTTCTCTGTATATACTGTTCTGTGACTGGTTGAACAGACCATCACTTGCACTCATCCAAGAAGGTGGGTAAATAGATGGGTCCCATACAGGACATTGCAGAGGGTGCCCAAGATAGGACCCCCGCAACCAAAAACTTACCCCTATCCTGAGAAAGGGGATAAGTGTCTGATAAGGATTAGTCCAGGGAATTGAACTTCAGATGGTCATAATGTGGCTCTGCACATAGTCTGTATTTTTGTAACAATAAAGGGCCCATGCTCATTAGGGAAATTTCATGCGGAATCCACTTGCAGCAAAATCCCACTGATCTTAATGGAAGCCTGAACAAAAACTTCAGCAACATCTTTTGATGATCTAACCACCAAATGGATCTACACTACTCAAAAAAAAAAAAAATAATAATTAAAAGGGAACACTTAAAACAACACAATGCAACTCCAAGTCAATCACACTTCTGGGAAATCACACTGTCCACTCAGGAAGCAACACTGATTGACAATCAATTTCACAAGCTGTTGTGCAAATGGAACAGACAACAGGTGGAAGTTATAGGCAATTAGCAAGACACTCCCAATAAAGTCATGGTTCTGCAAGTGGTGACCACAGACCACTTCTCAGTTCCTATGCGTCCTGGCTGATGTTTTGATCACTTTTGAATACTGGCGGTGCTTTCACTCTAGTGGTAGCATGAGACGGAGTCTACAACCCACACAAGTGGCTCAGGTAGTGCAGCTCATCCAGGATGGCACATCAATGCAAGCTGTGGCAAGAAGGTTTGCTGTGTCTGTCAGTGTAGTGTCCAGAGCATGGAGGCGCTACCAGGAGATAAACCAATACATCAGGAGATGTGGAGGAGGCTGTAGGAGGGCAACAACCCAGCAGCAAGACCGCTAGCTCCGCCTGTGCAAGGAGGAGCACTGCCAGAGCCCTGCAAAATGACTTCCAGCAGGCCACAAATGTGCATGTGTCCACTCAATCGGTCAGAAACAGACTCCATGAGGGTGGTATGAGGGCCCGACATCCACAGTTGGGGGTTGTGATTACAGCCCAAAACCGTGCAGGACATTTGGCACTTGCCAGAGAACACCAAGATTGGCAAATTCGCTACTGGCGCCCTGTGCTCTTCACAGATGAAAGCAGGTTCACATTTAGCACATCTGACAGACATGACAGATTCTGGAGACGCCGTGGAGAACGTTCTGCTGCCTGCAACATCCTCCAGCATGACCGGTTTGGCGGTGGGTCAGTAATGGTGTGGGGTGGCATTTCATTGGGGGGGGGGGGGCACACAGCCCTCCATTTGCTTGCCAGAGGTAACCCGACTGCCATTAGGTAACGAGATGAGATCCTCAGACCCCTTGTGAGACCATATGCTGGTGCAGTTGGCCCTGGGTTCCTCCTAATGCAATACAATGCTAGACCTCATGTGGCTGGAGTGTGTCAGCAGTTCCTGCAAGAGGAAGGAATTGATGCTATTGACTGGCCCACCCGTTCCCCAGACCTGAATCCGATTGAGCACATCTGGGACATCATGTCTTCCTCCCTCCACCAACGCCACATTGCACCACAGACTGTCCAGGAGTTGGCAGATGCTTTAGTCCAGGTCTGGGAGGACATCCCTCAGGAGACCATCCGCCACCTCATCAAGAGCATGCCCAGGCGTTGTAGGGAGTTCATACTAGGGATCGACCGATATTGATTTTCTTAGGGCCGATACCGATAATCTGTCACCTTTCAGGCCGATAGCCGATAACTGATACCGATATTACGGTATAAGTTGTCGGCTATTTCAACACCCCCCCCCCCCCCCCCGGCAGGGCAAAAGCCACTGCAGAGCAATGATTTAAAGTGGGCGCTTTAAATCAATGAACTGCAGTGGCTTCTGCGGTGCCAGAGACCGCCGCCGCTGCCCGCTTCTCTCCCCCTGCCTGTCCTGAGTCTAACCACCACAGTTGCCCCATGGCCCCCCCCCATCCTCTGCTCACATACCGCCGCTGCTGCCCCATTGCCTCCCCCCATCCTCTGGCCACATGCCGCTACCCCCATCGCCTCCCCCAATCCTTTGCCCACATATCGCTGCTGCCCCATCCCCGGTGTTATAATTACCTGTTCTCGGGGGTCCGCGATACTTATGGCTCCGTCGGCATCCTGTGCTGTCACTGTGCGTACTGGCGGTGACATTGCGTTGGGGACGTCACTCGTCATTACGCAGCGCACAGCAACAGCGCAGGAGCCAGAAGGATCGCGGACCCCCGGGAACAGGTAATTATAACACCGGGGATGGAGGGAGGCAATGGGGCAGCGGCGGCGATGGTCGGGGTGGGGGGGGGGGGGTAGGGAGTTTGGGTGGGGCATTATCGGCAAGGTAATTGCTGATACCGATAATGTCCAAAATTATAGGCCAAACCGATAATCGGTCGATCCCTAGTTCATAAGGGCACGTGGAGGCCACACACACTACTGAGCCCCATTATGACTTGTTTTAAGGACATTACATCAAAGTTGGATCAGCCTGTAGTGTGGTTTTCCACTTTGATTTTGAGTGTGACTCCATATCCAGACCTCCATGGGTTGATAAATTTGATTTCCATTGATCATTTTTGGCTGATTTTGTTGTCAGCACATTCAACTGTAAAGACGAAAGTATTTCATACGATTAGTTCATTCATTCAGATCTAGGAGGTGTTCTCTTAGTGTTCCCTTTATTTTTTTTTTTTTTAGCTGTGTATTTGTTTTTTTCTTGGCTGCCTGTTGGAGCCCCCCACCTGATCAGTCATGGTTAATAGATGGTACTGTGCTCCACAGGAGTCCAGATCAATGGAGAAACTAGGAACCAGCACTTTCTGCTATTATAAGGCTATGTGACTTATGTCCCTTCTGACTATATCCATCAGTTGCTATTGTAAACCTACAACTCCCAACATGCCCAGTCTGGGAATGCTGGGAGTTCTAGGTCTGCAACAGCTGGAGAACCACAGGTTGGGGGATCACTGTCACAGATGACATGACATGGTGTTTGCTCACACTTATATCCTGAGTTGTGTTTGTTCACACACAGCTCGTCCATGGATAAAAATAAATAAATGCATATGGTGATCTTAAAGGGGTATTCCAGGCAAATATATCAACTGGCTCCGGAAAGTTAAACAGATTTGTAAATTACTTCTTTAAAAAAAATCTTAATCCTTCCAATAGTTATTAGCTTCTGAAGTTTTCTGTCTAACTGCTCAATGATGATGTCACGTCCCGGGAGCTGTGCATGATGGGAGAATATCCCCATAGGAACTGCACAGCTCCCGGGACGTGAGTCATCAGAAAGCAGTTAGACAGAAAACAACAACTCAACTTCAGAAGCTAATAACTATTGGAAGGATTAAGATTTTTTTAATAGAAGTAATTTACAAATCTGTTTAGCTTTCCGGAGCCAGTTGAGATATATATATATATATATATATATATATATATATATATATATATATAAATAAAGAGTTTTGGCCTGGAATACCCCTTTAATGTATTTATAAACATATTGTAGGCTTTTAACCATTCTGCCACCATAGAAGGATGACTAATTCTTTACAGCAGTGCTTCCCAACCAAGGTGACTGCAGCTATTGCAAAACTACAACTCCCAGCATGCCCGGACAGCCTTCGGCTGTCCGGGCATGCTGGGAGTTGTAGTTTTGCAACAGCTGGAGGCACTCTAGTTGGGAAATACTGCTCTTTAGCATATGTTCCCCTCTATACAGCAATCTGGAGCCGTCTATCGCCCCCTACTGGCATGAACCCCGCCAGAAGATGGGAGCCCTGTGCTTCTAGTACCATCCTGCTGTATACATCTTTGCGGCCTACCACAACACTCCCCTCCGCCTGCCACCAGCTTCACACGGCCTCTTTACCTTTCTCATTGCGGACAGGCACGGCTCCGGCCGTAGACTGGATAGGGGGCTGTTTGTTGAGAGCGCTGGAGGACGACATGGTGCCGGTAACCGTTCCACACCGACACAAAGCTATAAACGAATCTCCTCCTGAAGCCTTGGAGGACTGGAAAAAAAATAAACCACCGAGACTAAGCGACGCTCTCTGTGGCCACTTCCTGGTGCGTCCGCTGTAAATCGCGCATGCGCACTAGGCTCCTCCCTTTCCGCTCGGGTCCTGGAAGAAGATGGTGAGAGAGTCTTCCTTCTCTGTGTATTAGGATTGTTTATCCGTTATCATCCGCTACCGGGACACGTCCCCGAGCCCTCTCCGCGTGTCCTCCGTTACCTGCACAGTGCGGGCTCTCGGTCCATGTTCATATTGGTGATGTTTGGCGCAGTTGTGGGGGTTTATGACTGCCGGGTTGAGGAGGCCGGGGATCTCGATTATGTTTCACGCGTGGAGGTCTTCCCTTTGCCGTTAATGACACTTGATTGATATCCGTGCTGGTACTTGTAGTCCTCCCATTTTTATACAAGGGAAGCAGTTGCCCATAGCAACCGGTCAGTGCTGCCTTTATGTTTGAGGCCTTAATAGTAAAAGCAATATGGCTGCTATAGGCAACTGCACCACTTTCTCTACACAGGTATTGCTATCCGGCATCTCTCCTGCTCATGTTCATAGGCTATAATACTAGATCTCTAGGGCAGTGTGCCTCCAGCTGTTGCAAGTCTGCAATTCCTGGTGTGCATGCAGGGAGTTGTAGTTTAACAGCTGCAGGCACACTGGTTGGCAGACACTGCTATAGGATGTATGCTGCATAGGAGTGGATGTGTTTATGTAAATGCTATGGAGGGTAAGGATGGGTTAAAGGAGAACTCCAGAATACAAAAATTGTCCCCCATACTGCCGGGAGTAACCCACTCCGGTCTCCGCCGCGATCCTCTTCCTGGTTGCCGGTGGTCAGCAAGTAATGCTGCGCTCAGCCAATCACTGAGTCCCAACTGATAGGCTGAGCGGCAGTGTGAGAACGCTTCAAGACACACAATTCTTCACTACACCGGCACCTGCTGCCTGGGCCGAAAACATCACACTGTCGCTCAGCCTATCGCCGGCCGAGTCGGGACTTTGCTGTGGTCGGTGATTGGCTGAGTGCAGTATGACTCGCCAGCAACCAGGAAGAGTATCGTGGTGGAGACCGGAGTGGGTTACCAGGGGAGCGAAGGAAGGTATATATTTATTATTTTACTGCCGGCAGTATGGGGGACAATTTTTGTATTCTGGAGTTCTCCTTAAAGTGTTAGGTGTCACTGTAATGTTGCTGTCACTTCAAGGGACATTTCCCTGTTGTATAACAATAGTTGGCATGGACACATTAAGGCCTTGTTTACATGATTAAACCAGTGTTTCCAAACCAGCCTTTGGCTTTCCAGGCATGCTGGGAGTTGGTTTTGCAACAGCTGGAGGCACCCCGGTTGGGGAACACAGGATTAGACTGCATTCACACTTCGTTTTTACATTACGGGTGCCGGATCCGGCTGGTGGAGGGGCAAACCTGGCTCTCCCGTAACCCCAGCCGGACCAGTGCTGAACTCAGTTTACTTTAATGAGCCGTCCGGAGTCAAACGGGGACTCTGATCGGTTCATTTTTGACCCGTATCCGGTTTTGTGACCGGACCTAAAACCGTAGTATACTATTGTTTTAGGTCCGGCCAGGAAACCGCATACGGGTCAAAAATGAGCCGATTGGAGTCACCATTTGACTCCGGTCGGCTCATTAAAGTAAATGGCGTTCAGCGCTGGTCCGGCTGGGGTTACGGGAGAGCCAGGTTTGCCCCTCCCCCAGCCGGATCTGGCACCCGTAATGTAAAAACGAAGTGAATGCAGCCTTGCAGAGACCGAAAGTTGCTTTGAGTCCAGATCTGAACACTGCTGGTTGTGGTGCAGATTTTATCATGGCAGAACTCTCCAGGGGTTCCATGCAGAAATGTGCACAAAATTGACGAGGCAAGCCCGGACAGCTTTGTTTGGAGTTGTAGGTTTGAGACGGCTGGAGGCACCCTGGTTGGGAAACACTGGTGTATATTTTCCCGTTCAAGTCAGCGGAAAATAGATATATTTTACACGCATAAGTGCGTGGGTTTATATGTGGAGACTGGGGTAGATTTTAGCTTTGTGGCTTTGCCTTTACTGTATATACTGTATAAACTTTGTGACATGGGAGTTTGTGTTGTGTACCTATCAAAAGTTTAGTTCTTTTGACATGTCAAGTTTTTAGTTGAATTTTTAGGTGCTACCCCACACTTCTCTACCTGCTCTTTGGTTATATAAGCCAGATGGTCCTATATGTGAAGGTCTTGGTCACGTGACAGCCAGGAGAGAATGCACTAAGCGCACTTCTCCCGACTCGTTCTAGAAATTGGCTGTGGTCTGACCAATCAAAACATCTGTCTCGAACAAAGTTATTTTCTTTTTTTCTTATTTTTTATTTTTTGTCATGACTGTGCCCATGTAAAGAGGCATCCTATAAAACCTAATCAACGTAGCCTAGGTACAGTATATACAGTAAATGTCCTGTGTAGGTGCTGAATTGTATGTATATAAAGCAAATTCTAGGAGGTCTTTAGCAATATCAATACATTGTCTGTCGTGCAAACTACTTTCATGACTTTCTCAGAGCCTTACTGTAACTGTTTTCTTTCAGGCCAAACGCACCAAGAAGGTCGGCATTGTGGGTAAATATGGGACCCGTTATGGTGCTTCCCTAAGGAAGATGGTCAAGAAAATTGAAATCAGCCAACATGCCAAGTACACATGCTCCTTCTGTGGCAAGGTAAACTTACTTCTCTTGTTATGCAGGCTGTAAAATCTTGGCTAAAATAGAGTTCAGTTCTTGTGTGTAAGGTGTAATATTGTAATATTTTTTGTTAGACCAAGATGAAGAGAAAGGCTGTCGGAATCTGGCGCTGTGGTTCTTGCATGAAAATTGTAGCAGGAGGAGCCTGGACCTACAAGTAAGTAGAGAAAACTAGGTGTGAGCATTGATATTAGATGATGTAAATGAGGAGCTGGGCCAGCTATATTGCCTTAACAATTTGGAGCTACGTTTAAATCTGCATCCCAGGCTCTTCTCAGATTCAAATTAGTTAAAAGTAGCAATAAATATATATTTTTTTTTTGGCCAGTTCTCTCCTAATAAGCTGACCCTGAACAGAATCTGCAGCAGAGGCCCTGAATGGGTGTTCACTTAGCCAAAATGTGATGTACCTGCATGTTCTACAGCAGTGTTTTCCAAACAGTGTGTCTTCAGCTGTGTCAAAAGTACAACAGTCTGGGCATGCTGAGAGTTGTTTTTTCAAAATCTGACGATACACGGTTTTGAAAACACTTATACAGTGCAGTACAAAAGTGATAATGCAATACTTTTTCAGTCTCCTTTTTCTAATGATTCTTTGATCATTTTCAAAGATTTGTACTGACTACTGTGAGGTAGGGATAAAAAAATGCAGCACACCTTTACATTTGCAGGGGAAAAATGAAGGTCCAATGGAGAAAATTGTCAAACTGATTTAAAAACACCATACCTACAGCTGACACTGACACTGTAAAACACTCCCAAAATTGGGTGGGAGGGGGCGCAAAGCATCTTGCAAAGTGTTCTGTATTCCACTACTGCCTGTGCTAACATTTGGCCAGTGATTTTTATTTTTATTTTTTTGCCCCCCAACACTATGTGGGAAACAAATCTAATTTTACAAATGCATATTTCTTGGTTGCCTCATTGGAGGACACAGAGACCATGGGTATTATGCTGCTGACACTAGGCAAAAAAAAATCTGCTCCTCCCAGCAGGATATACCTGCCCATAGGCACAGAGCTAATCCGTTTTAGCTTGGTGTATTTTTGTGTTTATTTTTGTACTTTCATTGGGGGATACAGAACCCACCAATTTATGGTGGTTCGTCAGGTTGTTCTGTTACCTGTTCTTGCTTTCTGGTGTCCTTTTTGGACATTGTGCTTTTTGTGGTCTGGCTTCTCCTGCTGCTTTGTGAAACTGATTAGCTCTGTGCCTGTGGGTGGGTATATCCTGCTTGGAGGAGCAGATTTTTCTTTGTGCCTAGTGGCAGCAGCATAAAACCCATGGTCTCTATTAAGGCTACAAGAGATTTTACGGTGAGTACAAAAAAAATCTCTTTTATAAACGCTGTTTAGTATGTGGTTGTACAGGTGTGTAAACATGATCCCCTCAGCCTTTACACTAGGTAAAGGGGGTTATTCCCCCACATCACAAGCATTTGTCCCTGACAGACCTTGCTGTTTTTACCAACAGTGGGTGACCCATTAACATGTTCTGGAGGAATAACTTAAATAATGAATATACTGCAAGTTTACACATCATGGTTGTGTGGGGTTAAGGGGAGGGGATGCTTCTGGTGCCTGGTCCCTGCTGCTCAGTGTCTGTCTGTGTTTTTTATTTTTTTATTTTTTTTATTGCATTAACTTTATAGAAGCAGGAGAAATGATGCTCTTCATCAATTTGCAGTTCTTGATCCTAGAAAGGAGCCCTAGTTTACCTGATGAATAAATTGTAATATCTACTCAAGTAGAATACTTAACATTCTGTTGCTCCATTAAACAAAGATCAAATCATCATGCCATTATGGAAGTGTCTTAAATATATACACTTTTGTTTCAGCACCACCTCTGCTGTCACAGTGAAGTCTGCCATCAGAAGACTGAAGGAGTTGAAAGATCAGTAAATCACTTGTTTCTGTGGAACCTTATCTTCATCTGCTTGTCTGGACTATTCTTTAATAAAGAAATGTCTTGGAAAATGGAAGCCTGATGTTCTATGGTCTGTTTTATTCTGCTGTACATGGTGTTGTGTTTTTCTTATTTTAATTTTTATATATATAATTATTTTTATCCCCGTGCACAACCAATTGTTTGTTTGTAAGGACACTTTTCATTTTACCATAGAACATACGGCAAAATGGATTGTAATGAGAAACTGAAAATACAATCACATTTTGGCAATTTTTTTTTGTGGGGGGAGGGCTTGTTTTTACAATTCGTTTTATGCCTATGATTGCTATAAATAGTCCCCTATGGAGACAGTGTTTAAAAAAAAATGTAAAAGCGCCTTCCCACAATAAAAAACTTCAATTGCTCCTTTTTCCCATTGTACCCCAAAGAGCAAAAAAATAAACATATTTGGTATCATCACTAGAGATGAGTGAATTTACAGTGATTCGATTTGTCAAGACCTTTTCTGCTCGGCAGTTGCTGACTTTAGCCTGCATAAACTCAGCTTTCAGGTACTCCGCTGGACTGGAAAAGGTGGATACAATCCTAGGAGAGAGACTCCAGCCCACCGGAGCACCTGAAAGCTGAACTAACTTATGCAGGCTAAAGTCATCAACTGCCGAGCCGAGAAGTTTGTGACCAATCAAATCACTGTAAATTCGCTCATCACTATTCGGCACGTGCTTAAATGTCCAACCAAAATGTTAGTGAACCTGTCATCAACAAACTTTATACAATGTAGATAATATATGTATATTTGGAATATACATTGATTAAAAATTGTGTATATTTTTGGGTGAAAAAATGCTGTCCCTGTAGCTATTGCCTGTGTGTCTCTATGAGGAGTCCAAAAACAGGAAGTGAGGGCAGGACAAGCAGGGCTCAGTGCAGGCTCCTGGCTTGTCAATCATCCTGATGTATGAGCCAGGAGCATGTTATAGAACCTCAGTGCACACTGTCCTGCTTTTTCTTACTGCACGGAGACCTGCTTGTCCACCCTCACTTCCTGTATTTGGACTCCTCATAGACACCCAGACAATAGCTGTAGGGACAAAATATACCATTTTTAACCAATGTATATTACAAATATACATATAATAGTATTCTCAATTGTATAAAGTTTGTTGACAGGTATACTTTAATGATCCTGAGAGTGCAAATTTGCTGCATTTTTTTTTTTTTTTTTTTTTTTTTTTTTGTCCCATTACATTTAAAAATAAGTGAAGATAAAGTTGCCCAAAAGTGATACCAATAAAAGCTACATTTCCCAGTGCAAACAAATCCTCATTCAGCCCTATATATGTGGAAAATTAGTTGTGGTCAAAATAGGGCAATTTTAAACATACATTTTTTTTTTAAATAAAATATAAAATATATATTATATTTCAACAAATCACCGCACAAGTAGGTCTTGGGTCAAAATATTTTGATCCAAGACCTACTTGTGCGGTGATTTGTTGAAATTGCTGTCCATTTTTCCTGGGCTGGCAGCCTGGGCAACCGCTTGCATGTATGGTGGTCCCTGGTGCGGTCTTACCTGCTATATAGAACAATTTTTTCTTTTTTTTTTTTTCTTTACCCCTTAACGACAAAGGACTTAAATTTACGTCTTGGTGCTGTGGTACTTAGCACACCAAGATGTATATTTATGTCCTATACATGAAACTGAGCATCGGAGCGATGCCCGGATCGTGCACGGCTGCTGATAGATGTCTGCCATTAACCCCTCAGATGCGGCAGTGCGTTCAGAAATATGGCTAATCGGATCGCCCGCAGCACTGATGGGATCCAATCATCCAGAATGGTGCATTGAGGTCCCCTCACCTTCTGCTCTGGTCTGAGATCGAGTAGACCAGAGCAGAAGATGACAGAACACTGATCAGTGCTACTTATGCAAAGGATTGTATGGGGACTATTAAAGTTTAAAAAAAAAAAAGTGAAAAATCCCCCCCCCCCATTTTATGGTAAAACATTTTTTTTTTAAAACGGCCGTGGCTAATGGTGCGAACTTTTAGACGCGGCATTCAAAGCTGATCACCACGGCTAAAGCGAAACTAAAATTCTCCCGCCAGCTCAGTCCCAATCAGCTAGGACGCAGCTGGAGGGTGCCTTACCTGCCTCCTGCACGTCAGATTGCCGAATGACTGCTCCGTGCCTGAGATCCAGGCAGGAGCAGTCAAGCGCCGATGACACTGATCAATGCAAAGCTATGGCTTTGCAGGGATCAGTGTGTGCAGTGTTATAGCCCCCTATGTGAGCTATAACACTGCAAAAAAAAAGTGTGAAATAAAAGTTTGAATCACCCCCCTTTTTCCCATTTTTAAAAAGTGTTAATAAAAAGTGTTGTCGCGTGCGGAAATGTCTGAATTATAAAAATAGATCTTTAATTAAACTGCACCATCAATGGCATACACGCAAAAATTTTTCGTGCATGTAGTTATGATTTTTTCCAGAAGTACGACAAAATCAAACCTGTGTAAGTAGGGTATCACTTTGAACATATGGACCTACAGGATAAAGATAAGATGTAATTTTTTTTCCTAACTGCGTAGAAACGTAAACCAAGTTACAAAATTACCGTTTTGTTATGTTTTTTCTTAAATTTTGTCGCACAATGATTTTTCCGTTTTGCCGTAGTTTTTGGGTAAAATTACTGTCATTACAAAGTAGAATTGGTGGCGCAAAAAATAAGCCATCATATGGATTTTTAGGTGCAAGGGTGAAAGGGTTATGATTTTTAAAAGGTGAGGAGGAAAAAACTAAAGTGCAAAAAAATTGAAAAACCCTTGGTCCCCAAGGGGTTAATTAAATTGGACCACAGAATAAATGTAATTTTTACCATTAACCCCTTAATGACAATGGACGTAAATGTACGTCACGGTGACGTGGTACTTAACGCACCGTGAGGTACATTTACGTGCCCCCATGATCGCGAGCATCGGAGTGGTGTTCGCGTCATGCCTGGCAGGTCCCAGCTGCTATCAGCAGCCAGAGACCCGCCGGTAATGGCGGACATCCGCGATCGTGCGGATGTCAACTATTAATCCCTCAGATGCCGTGATCAATACAGATAGCGGCAGTGCGGTACTTTGAATGGATGATCGCAGCGATGCCGCGGGGATCAGTTCATCCAGCATGGCGGCTAGAGGTCCCATCTCCTGGCTCCGGCTGTGTCCCGGGGTCTTCTGCTCTGGTCTGAGAGAGAGCAGAATATCACCGATAATACTGATCAGTGCTATGTCCTATACATAAGTAAAAAAAAATAAAAATTTGAAAAATCCCCTCCCCAATAAAAAACATCAGTTTTTATTCCTCGTCCACCATGACAGCCACCAGAGAGATGGTCCCCTTGGACCTAATAGGAACAGGAACAGAGTTTAAAAGCCCCTCCCACCATTCCTCAGTGTTTTCCTGTTCCTATTAGGTCCAGGACAGAGCTCCGGGTCTGTTGTGGACTTTGGATTTATTTTTATCTTTTTCCTTGGGGAGGGTTGCGGTCTCCTCTGGAGCCCCTAACCCATTTCTCCCCCTTAGTCGCTGGGAACTTGTCCCAGCCTCTAGGCGCGTGGGGGGACTGCACTCCAGGGGAGCTATATGTCCCCACGCTAAGGATACTGCGGTATGCTCCGCCCATGTGCCCCTGCGCGGGCTACATGTACTTTCGTGCTGGTTCCTTGGGTTCGGTGGTACTCCAGGGGTCTGTCGGCAGGGGCTCTGTGAGCTGTCGGCGGTCTCCGGCGGTGTATGGACTGCTGCTGCCTGGCTTCCACGTGGGATGCTGCGTGAGTGTGCAGTGCTTAATTCTGTCCGGGGAAACGGGGCGCTTTGAGCGTGGATCGGAAGTTCTAGGCTGTACGGAGGTGCCGGCAGGGCGGATGTCACGTCACAAGGTGCCAAAATTAGAATTTCCTGTTTGATAAAGGTAGGAAAATCAGTGTTATCTTTGTCTATGATTGTCCTGTGGCTACTACCATGGACTCACAGGCTTCCTCCAAGGCTGATGCTATGGAGCAGCTTGTTTCTCCATCTGTGAGTATTTTCCTGCATATTTTCTGCTGCAAATACTTCTCTGTTTAGCTCCTGATTTGTGGTTCCTTCTTTCTTAAAGTGATAAGGAACCTTCACAAAAACCTAAAGCGAAAATTCGCAAATGTGTTTTGTGTTATGCTAAAATTCCGGAGACATATAAAAAACAATTATGCAAAAAATTGTATATCTAAAGTGGTTCAAGAAGAGAAACCGTGTATTTCTGAAGATATGCGATAATTTATTCGCCAAGAAATAGTCATCTCTGGCCGGACTTAATTTAACTCAGTCTTCTAGCAGTCAGTCGTCCATGAATGTTCCGTTTGCTGTTAATGTATATCCGACTTTCACCAGTGCTGAGCCAGCTAATGTTTCTTCTGTTGCTACTGGTTACCTACCTAGTAACCCTCTTCAGTATTCCTCTGGTTACATGCCTAATTTATAACCTGGTATTCCTTGTGGCAGTGGGAGTCTGGTTAAAGTCGGAGATATTCAGCCTCCAGCTAAAAGACCCAAAGTGGTTCCAGATTCTGATTCTGGGGAGGAGGATCTTGTATCTAGATCCGACATAGAGGGTATGGAAGAAGGAGAAATTTCTCCAGGACCCTCTAAGCCAGTAAATACTAAATATTTTTTCGCATCTGAAGATACTGAGACTCTCCTTTAAAGCAGTTAGGGACGTCATGGGTATTCAGGATGAAGAACACCCTATGACTATTCAGGATGAAATGTTCGGTGGGTTGAGGCCCAGGAAAAGAATGCTCTTTCCCATTCATGAGAATATTAAAAGTATTATTGTTGATGAATGGCAGGAGCCGGAGAAGAGACTGGTACTACCTAAAGAGTTCAGATCTCGGTTTCCTTTTGATGATAAAGATGTGGACCTATGGTCTGATATACCTAAAATAGACGTTCAGGTTACTAAAGTTGTAAAGAAAATGTCTTTGCCCTTTGAAGATGCCTCTCAGCTGAGAGACCCATTGGATAGTAAAATGGAGGGGCTCTTACGTAAAACGTGGGATTCTACTTCAGCAATGTTAAATCCAAACACCGCCGCCGCTAGTGTGGCTAGAGCCCTGTATGTGTGGCTTTCTCAATTAGAAGATCATATTGAAAATAAAACGCCCAGAGAGGATCTTCTTTCATCTATCCCCATGTTGAAGTTAGCAACAGGTTTTCTTGCAGATGCCTCAGTGGAGACGGTCAGAATGGCCGCTAGATCGGCCGCTCTCTCAAATTCTGCAAGGCGGGCTTTATAGCTTAAAAACTGGACGGGTGATAACACTTCTAAATCTAGACTATGTGGTGTTCCCTGTCTAGGTAAAGTAATGTTTGGCCAACCATTGGACGGCATCCTTGAGAAGGCGGCAGAAAGGAAAAAGAAATTTCCTGAAGAGAAATCTAGCCAACCGCAGAAAACTTTTCGTCCCCAAACAAGAAACAAGTTCTCAAACTTTAGAGGTAAGGGGAAGTCTGGGAGGTGGAGCTACCAAAAGGGGGGTAAAGGAAAAGACTATCCTTAACCCCTCCCAACCTCCCAAAAAACAATGACATGATACCTGTAGGAGGGAGACTGAGATTTGTTCTTCATCAGTAGTCAACAATAACCTCGAACTCCTGGATCCTGAATCTGATAAAATCAGGATACAGGATAGAATTCTCGTCTCTCCCTCCTCCCAGGTTTTTAGTCTCAAACCAATCTTCTCCTACTTTTCAGGCCAGGATGATAGAGAACGTCCAAAATCTGCTTCATCTGGGTGCCATTTCCCACGTTCCTGTCTCTGAACAGGGCAAGGGTCACTATTCTTCCCTGTTTCTAGTACAGAAACCAAATGGCTCATTTCATACAATCATAAACTTGAAGTTCCTCAACAGGTTCATTGTGTACAAAAAATAAAAAATGGAATTTGCCCCAGGGGCTTTAACCCCTTAACGACCACGGACATAAATGTACGTCCTGGTTTGGCGGGACTTCCCGCACCAGGACGTACATTTACGTCCTGTGTATGACCGCGAGCATCGGAAGGGTGCTAGCAGCAGCCGGGGATCCGCCGGTAATGGCCGACATCCGCGATCGCGTGGATGTCCCCATTAACCCCTCAGATGCCGTGATCAATACAGATTGCGGCACTTTGATTGGATGATCGGATCGCCCGCAGCGTTGCCGCGGGGATCCGATCATCCAGCATGACAGCCGGAGGTCCCATTACCTACCTCCGGCCGTCTCCCGGGGTCTTCTGCTCCCGGGGTCTTTTTTTAATAAACATATTTGGTATCGCCGCGTGCGTAAATGTCCGAAATATCAAAATATAATGTTAATGATCCCGTACGGTGAATGGCGTAAACGTAAAAAATTAAAAAACTCCACAAATGCTGCTTTGTCACATTTTATTTAAAAAAATTATAAAAAATGATCTAAAAGTTTTATATATGCAAATGTGGTATCTAAAAAAACGTACAGATGACGGCGCAAAAAATGAGCCCTCATACCGCCCTATATACTGAAAAATGAAAGTTATAGGTGGTCAAAATAGGGCGATTTTAGATTACTGATTTTGTACAAAAAGTTTTTTAGATTTTTTTTAAGCGGTAACAAAATATAAAAGTATCTTGCCATGGGTATCATTTTAATTGTATTGACCCACAGAATAAAGAACATATGTCATTTTTACCGTAAAGTGTACAGTGTGAAAAAAAAACTCCAAAATGTGCAAAATTTGGGTTTTCATTAAAATTTCCTCCCTAAAATTTTTTTTTGGGGGGTTCGCCGTACATTTTATGGTAAAATGAGAGGTTTCATTACAAAGTACAATTGGTCATGGAAAAAACAAGCCCTTATATGGGTCTGTACATGGAAATATAAAAGAGTTATGGATTTTAGAAGGCGAGGAGGAAAAAACGAAAACGCTAAAATAAAATTGGCCTGGTCCTTGAGGTGAAAATGGGCTTGGTCATTAAGGGGTTAAGGATAACTATGGATCTAAAAGATGCATATTACCATGTACTGATTCATGCAGATTTTCAGAAATATCTCAGATTTGCAGTGTGTCTCAATGAGGAGATTCTTCATTTCCAGTTTGTAGCCCTCCCGTTCTGGATCGCATCAGCCCCCAGACTTTTCAGAGGTAATTGCCTCTTTAAGACTAAAAAATATTGTCATCATCCCATATCTGGACGATCTTCTTGTATCAGCAGGTTCTCCAGAGCTTCTAAAAATCCATCAACACCAAGTAATCTGTTGTCTACAGGAATTAGGTTGGATTTTAAACCTGGAAAAATCGGATCTAGTTCCGAGCCACACAAAATTATTCCTGGGAATGACTCTGGACTCTGTATTGCGAACCACGTTCCTTCCAAGGGAAAACATTACCTCTCTTCAAGAGAAAAAGTTCAGAGGAAAAAGTTGGTTTCAGTGAGAGAAGTCATGTCCATACTGGGCTCCATGACTTCTATCGTGACCGTCCAGTGGGCTCAGTTCCACTCACGTATGCTGCAAGCCCTGACTCTCTCAGTATGGGACAAAACCCAACTTTCCCTTGAAAATAAATTTCATCCATCCCCAGGGTATCGAGGTCTCTGAATTGGTGGCTGAAAGAATCAAATCTTCAGAGGGGGGTTTGTTGGTTCCCGGACCAAACAATTATAACTACAGATGCAAGCGCCTGGGGCTGGGGAGTCCACGTAAACCAACAATACTTCCAAGGTCAGTGGCCTCCTCATCTGGAAAAGTTCTCATCAAACTACAAGGAGTTGAGTGATATGGGAATCTCTACAAGCAGCCAAGCATCTGGTAGTAAATCAGAACTTAAAAGGTGTATTCAGACAACTCTACGGCAGTAGCATTCATCAAACACCAAGGTGGCACAAAACACAGAGCGCTACAAGCGAAATCTGCAAGAATTTTTGTTTGGTCAGAAACAAATTTAGCCTCCATCACGGCAGTGCATTTAAAGGGTTCCTGCAATCTAGTGGCGGATTTCCTGAGTCAGAAAACTTTAGACCCAGGGGAATGGTCCCTAAATCCTCTGATTTACCAGTCTCTAGTAAACAAATGGGGAAACCCATGTATAGATCTGTTTGCATCTCAGACAAATGCGGAAGTGGAGAGATTTGTTTTCGCTGAACCCAAGGGACAATCCAGAAGTAGTGGATGCTTTAGCCCAAGCTTGGAACTTTCCTCTGGCCTATGCATTCCCTCCAATTCCTTTAGCGAAAATTCGAGACAGCAGGCTGACAGTATTACTTGTGGCTCCCTTTTGGCCAAATAGGGGCTGGTTCTGCCTTCTGAAAAGTTTGGCTATAGACCACCGTTATCCTTTACCTCTGATGGACAATCTTCTCCTCCAGGGACCAGTTTCGCATCAAGGAATTCAAAATCTACAACTCACGGCTTGGATTTTGAGGAGTCGATTTTAAAACAAAAAGGTCTGTCTAAAAAAGTAATTGCTACACTTCTAAAAAGTAGAAAACCTTCTACATCTAAAATTTATATGAAGATCTGGAACAAATTTGTGGACTGGATGTCTCCTAAAAAATTGAATCTTTCCAAACCTAATATCCCCTGTATCTTAAACCCTTTTCAAACCCCTTTTGTAAGAAGTCTATTGGTAAGTACCCTTAAAGTGCAGGTGGCAGCTTTAGGGGCAGTATTGATCAGCAGATAGCTGATCATCGCTTGATGAAACGGTTCTTTAGGGCCTTAGTCAGAATTAAACCTAGGATTCCAGTTTGGACTCCTTTGGAATCTGAATTGGGTCCTTTCTGGACTGACAGTTACTCCCTTCGAACCTTTGGAAGAAATCTCCCTAAGATTTTTGACTTCTTAATTGCTATAACAACTGCTCGGAGAGTGGGGGAGATCCAAGCCCTGTCAATTAGAGAACCTTACATGACTATTTCAAGTGACAGAGTGACGCTGAGGTTGGATCCGGCCTTTTTACCAAAAGTTGCTTCTAATTTCCACAGATCACAAGAGATTGTGCTCCCTTCTTTCTGTGACAATCCTAGGAATGAGCAAGAAAAAGCTTTCGACACTCTAGATGTCAGGAGATGTCTGTTAAGATATCTAGAAGTAACTAATCCTTGGAGAAAAGACAACTTACTTTTACAATTTCAGGGGCCTAACAAAGGCAAAAAAGCCTCAAAAGACTATTGCGAGGTGGCAAAAAAAACGGTCATCTCTGAAGTTTATGCATCTTAAGGGGAAGCAGTTCCGAAAGGACTTAAAGCTCACTCTACTAGGGCCATGTCTACTTCATGGGCTGAAAAATCTGCTGCTTCTATAGATCAAATCTGCAAAGCTGCCACCTGGTCTAGTTCCCATACTTTCTTTAAGCATTATAGGCTTGATCTTTCAGATAGTCAGGCTCTTTCCTTTGGTAGGAAAGCTGTACATGCTATTGTCCCACCCTAAATTATTTATTTGGTATTTCTCTGGTGGCTGTCATGGTGGACGAGGAATAAAAGTCAGAATTATGACTTACCGATAATTTTGTTTCTTTGAGTCCACCATGACAGCCCCTTCATACCACCCCCTTGTTATATTATTTTTATTATATTTGTGTTACCTATTCATCTTATCCTGTCCCTAAAGGGTAATTTGTAAAACACTGAGTAATGGTGGGAGGGGAGGGGCTTTTAAATTCTCTGTTCCCGTTCCTATTAAGTCCAAGGGGACCATCTCTCTGATGGCTGTCATGGTGGACTCAAAGAAACCGAATTATCGGTAAGTCATAATTCTGACTTTTCCCATTTTACCTCCCCCCCCCCACCAAAAGCGTTAAAAAAATAATTAATACACATATTTGGTATCTCTCGCACTTAACTGCCATATGCTGTTGGTTGGACACACCCCCCTCAGCACTCCAGGCTGCACTTCCTGTGTTTGGGCTTCGGTCCTAAGTCTGTGTATGAGATTTTTTTAAGCACAAATAAAACATAGAAAGCTTCATTTTTTTTAATACAAAGTATATTAGAAATATTTTTTATTTACCATTAGGAGTGCAATGGCAACAATTTGTTTTAATGTTACCCTTTAAGTGTACAGCGTGAAAACGAAACCTTCCAAAGTTTGCAACATTGTGGTTTTCTTTATATATATATATATATATATATATATATACAACTTTTTTTTTTCCATGCATTTTAAGAGTGTAATTACAAAGGAAAATTGGTTGCACAAAAAGAAAGCCCTCGTGTGGATGGAAATGTGGTGACTAGAGATGAGCGAACTTACAGTAAATTTGGTTCGTCACAAACTTCTCGGCTCGGCAGTTGATGACTTATCCTGCATAAATTAGTTCAGCTTTCAGGTGCTCCGGTGGGCTGGACACTCTTTCCTAGGACTGTATCCACCTTTTCCAGTCCACCGGAGCACCTGAAAGCTGAACTAATTTATGCAGGAAAAGACATCAACTGCCGAGCCAAGAAGTTTGTGACGAATCGAATTTACTGTAAGTTCGCTCATCTCTAGTGGTGACTTCTAGAAGGTGGGGAGGGAAAAACAAATATGCAAAAATAAAATTGCATAGCATTTTAGAGTGTGATCGGTACTCCACTGATACAGCCTGGCTAGCTGGTGGCAGGTAAGGGGACCCTCCTCTGTAATTTTAGGCAATCGAACCACTGTGATCACGTCGCAGTGGTCTGATGAGCCCACTGAGCTACCTTTTTAATTTCACAATGATAGGGTATGTACAGGGTATTTTCTGCTGACTAGCAGACTATAATAAAGATACTTTGTAGATAGTATCTTTAAGAAGTCGTCTTACTTTTTCTTTAATTGTATTTAGAGATCAGCGAACTTACAATGATTCGATTCGTCACGAACTCCGCGGCTCGGCAGTTGCTGACTTTAACCTGAATAAATTAGTTCAGCTTTTAGGTGCTCTGGTGGGCTAGAGACTCTCTCCTAGGACTGTATCCACCTTTTCCAGCTCACCAGAGCACCTGAAAGCTGAACTCATTTATGTAGGAAAAGTCATCAACTGCTGAGCCGAGAAGCTCGTGCCAAATCGAATTACTGTAAGTTCGCTAATCTCTAATTGTATTCTTAGTTTAAGTTGCACAATATGAAGAGCTGCAGTCTTCACTCATATCCATGGCGCTACACCCTAGAGCTATGGATATGCGTAAAAACTGCAGCTCTTCATATTGTGCTCTTGAATATGGTTTTGTGAAAATTGAACTAAAAATACAATAAGAGAATGCAACAAAGCGAGATGACATCTTAAAGGGTTATTGCAGGAATTTTTTTTAACAGCATACAAAATTGCTCAGGTTTTCCCATGTTGCAGTGCAACTGAGACATGACATCACTACTCAGGTGATGACAGGGAACATGTCTGCTTAAATGGGTGGAGTGACCACTGGGTGAGAGGGAGATGATTCTGCAACAAATTTATATATATATTTTTTTTTGCAACAGCTATAGGCACCCTGGTTAGAAAAAAACTGTTCTTTTCATTGGAATTCAACTCATGTGTTTCAATAAGTGGGGTGGCTGATGTGTGAGAGGGAGGAAAGTGACCTCACTTACAAACAAGGAACTATGGGATTTATAGTTGACGGAAACTCCAACAGGAGTTCACAAAAAAATAGCCACAGTGTTATGGTAATCTCACAACATAGCCATTTAGCCCCAAGACAAGCGCTGATCCTTCCTAAGCATGTCCATTACTGCCTGCCAGGTACATACTAAAAATCTCCTTCTGGTCAATAACATCTTTAATTGTGAGATACTACCGTATATACTCGAGTATAAGCCGAGTTTTTCAGCACGATTTTTCGTGCTGAAAACACCCCCTCGGCTTATACTCGAGTGAACTCTCCGCCCTCAGTGGTCTTCAACCTGCGGACCTCCAGATGTTTCAAGTTTTGAAACATCTGGAGGTCCGCAGGTTGAAGACCACTGCCCGGGCCTTCGTCATCATCCAGCCCCCCCCCATCCCCCCTTTAGTTTTGAACTCACCTCTGCTCGGCGGGACGTTCGGGTGAGCTGGTCAGGGCCATCTGTGCTGCAGGACCGTCCGGTGGGGAGGGATAGTCGTTCCGGGCTGTCCATCTTCACCGAGGGGGCCTCTTCTCCGCGCTTCGGGCCCGGAATAATGATGTTGCCTTGACGACGACGCACAGGGACATGGCGTCCCTGTGCATAGTCGTCAAAGCAACGTCATTACTCCGGGGCCGGGCGCGAAGCGCGGAGAAGAGGCCCCCTGGTGAAGATGGACAGCCCGGAACGACTATCCCTCCCCACCGGACGGTCCTGCAGCACAGATGGCCCGGACCAGCTCATGCGAACGTCTCGCCGAGCGGAGGCGAGTTCAAAACTAAAGGGGGGATGGGGGGCTGGATGATGACGAAGGCCCGGGCAGTGGTCTTCAACCTGCAGACCTCCAGATGTTTCAAAACTACAACTCCCAGCATGCCCGGACAGCCGATGGCTGTCCGGGCATGCTGGGAGTTGTAGTTTTGGAACATCTGGAGGTCTGCAGGTTGAAGACCACTGTTAAATCAGACATTGACAAGCGGTGATGATGAAGGGGGTATTGTGGGATGATGACAGGGGGATGATGACAGGGTAATGATGAAGGGGGGGGGGGTGATGACAGGTGATGATGATGAGGGTGTTAATGACGGGGGTCTGGATGATGACAGGGGGGATTATGTATTTCCCACCCTAGGCTTATAGTCGAGTCAATAACTTTTCCTGGGTTTTTGGGGTGAAATTAGGGGCCTCGGCTTATATTCGGGTTGGCTTATATTCGAGTATATACGGTATCTACAAACTATCTTTATTATTGTCTGTGCTAGTCATCAGAAAATAACTTGTCCATACCCTATCATTGTAAAGTTGAATAGGTTGAAGCTTGGTGGAGCACTTTGATATAGGGAACTTTATTCAGCGTTCATAAAGAGTTCAGAAGTAAGAAACTTGTTTTATATACCTACTGAGCTACCGGCATGTGACTTAATGCTTTAGATGCCATGATCGACACTGAAGGGTTGATGGATTGTTGGGCTAGCCGTCACTCGCTGCCGTGAAGTGAGCACAGCTCCTGCTCTCGCGTCATAGTCACTTAGTTTGTCATATCCCACAAAATAAGTTGTTACTCAGTACCTAATCATGTACATATAATTTTTGTGCTTAGCACCTATATGTCTCTCACAAATACCTTCTTTCTGTTGCCCATTTGGTTTGTCATTCTGTGCTATGGAGGGGGCATCTGTCTCTTGCTCTTACGCTGCATGATTCTTCTTCCTTTCGGAGTCTGCTGTGCTGTGTCTCTTCATCCAATCACTGCATCCTACTCTGTAATTGCCTTCCTTCTGTCTTCATGCTGCAGTCTGAGAGGACAGGAGTGAGCACGGAGGAGTACTTGTCCTATCCTCAATGTAATTTGACCTGGTCCGTGCTTCAGCCTGGACAGAGATGTTGCTGGACAGGATTATGATCTGCATGGTATTGGGGGGGGGGACCCCCTAGTGTTTTTTTTTTTTTTTTTTAAGTCATAATTGCTATAAAAAGAAAATTAAAAATTTGAAGTTTATTAGGAAGGTTAATGTTTTGCCAAGATGTACAACATATAAAAAGTTCTTGAATCTGACAGTGCCTTTTAAAGCTCCAGGGCGTACATTTATGCCCAATGTCCTAAACAGGTTAAAAACCTGGACGTGTGAACACATTCTAACATGACTCGATTACATCGTTCGCGCATCCATTCACTTGCATCATTGGCAGCTGCACATCCCTTGTATACACAGGGTGATGTGCAGCTGGCTAACAACTTTTTTAATAAAAATAAATAAATACTCCTGTTGTACACAGCAGATTTTACCAACTTTGCTGCGTTAGGGTCATGCATAGCATATATGCAGCGCAAAATCCACTGCACAGTGGTAAACGCGCTGCATATTCTGTTGTGAGCAGAGACACCGGGCTACCCGGACAGGCAGCCCTGTGTGTACAGTGAGGTTTGGTGGTGGGGCCAGCGTGCCAAAATGACTGATGTGTGGGCCCACCTCCATACCTCACTTCACACAGCTGCCCCTATGTGTCTGCTCATAGAATACGCAGTACAGGAAGTATGCGTTACATGTGACTCTAAACTACTTTAAGTAGCAGTAGACAGTATGTAGAAATAGGGGGAGACTTATTAAAACCTGTACAAAGGAAAAGTGCAGCAGTTCACCTGAAGATCTCCATAGCTACCATCATGATTTTTGTTTTCTGTAATAATAAATAATAATGTTAGAAACTGTCAATATCACATAATCGATTTAGTCCTTTTAGGAAACATTACTGCTTTTTAAATCCCACAATTGCGTCCCACAATAGTCTCTTTGGATACCCAAAAAATTGAATTGAGTGATCAAAAGTCCAATCTACCCGAAAATGCTACCCGATTTTTTTTAGGGCCGATACCGATAATCTGTGACCTTTCAGGCCGATAGCCGATAAGTTATACCAGAATATCGGTATAAGTTATCGGCTATTTCTCCACCCCCCCCCCCCCTGCCCCGAAGAAGCGGCTGCAGATCATTGATTTAAAGCAGGCGCTTTAAATCAATGAACTGCAGCGGCTTTTGCGGGGCCAGAGACCACTGCCCGCTTCTCTCTGTCCTGGGGTCCTCCTGAGTCCAACCCCCCCATCCTCTGGCCAGAGACCGCCGCTGCCCGCTTCTCTCCCCCTGCCGGTCCTTAGTCCAACCACCGCCGCTGCCCCATTGCCTCCCCCATCCCCGGTTTTATAATTACCTGTTCCCGGGGTCCGTGCTACTTCTCGTTCCGGCGGCGTCCTGAGCTGTCACTGTGCGCACTGACGGTGACGTCGTGTTGAGGACGTCACTTGTCATTGCACACAGCGTAATGCAGGACGCCGCAGGAGCCAGAAGTAGCGCGGACCCCGGGCCCCGGGAACAGGTAATTATAAAACCGGGGGTGGGGAGTGCGGTGGTTGGGGGGGCATTATCGGCAAGGTAATTGCCGATACCGATAACGTCTAAAATCGTGAATATTGGCCGATAATATCGGCCAAACCGATAATCGGTCGATCCCCAGAAAATGCTACCAATAAAAGTTATCGATCACCTCCAAACCCAGCTCTGTAGATGGAGAATAGTTATCAAGCGGGCATATGTTATATATTTTTTTTCCATAGCAACCAATCAGAGCTCAGCATTCATTCTACCAGAGCAATATGGGAAATGAAAGCTGAGCTCTGGTTGCTATGTGTACCAAAGAGAGTCTTGCTGTAAGACAGCTTGATCAATATCCCCTATAGCAGTGGTCTTCAACCTGCGGACCTCCAGATGTTGCAAAACTACAACTCCCAGCATGCCTGGACAGCCAACGGCTGTCCGGGCATGCTGGGAGTTGTAGTTTTGCAACATCTGGAGGTCCGCAGGTTGAAGACCTCTGCCCTATAGTGATCAGTGGTGATAGGAAGTGGTTTTTACCTTAAAATAATTAAAATGACAAGAACTAAACTAAATTGAGTACCAGAGAATATAGTAAAAGACATGGGGAGATTTATCAAAACCTGTGCAAAGGAAAAATAGCCAATCAGATTGCTACTTTCATTTTGCAGAGGCCTTGTTAAAAATGAAATAAGCAAGCTGATTGGTTGCTATGGGCTACTTTTCCTCTGGACAGGTTTTGATAAACAATATAATAAACCGTTTCTTTCTTTAAAGGGGTTGCCCAGTAAAATTTATCATTTTCTTTATTAACCCTGCTTTCAATTAACTAACAGTGCCGCTCACCAGTCACTGGCCGAGGCAGGACACAGCTGGGGCCAATGAGTGGCGCTGCGACATCACATCATCAGCTCTGCCCGACTTCAGTGCAGCAGACTGTCAGCAAAGACCGGCCGGGATGAGGTGTCCTGATGCTGGAGCTACGAGGAGCGGAGGAAGGAGAGTTAAACTGTTATTGCAGCAGGCAGGCTGGGGAATAAGAACAACTATTTTACCGCACAACCCCTTTAAGCCTGAAAATAAACCGCCCCCTGTGTGGAATCAGAATGCAATTTTACGGTATAACTTAAAAAAGCAGCATTAATACATTTAGGGGAGCGTATTTCACACTGCGGATGTGCCGACGGTAGTCACAGAGGGTCTGCAGAGCAAGCTTCCGCCTGCAGCGGGTTAGCTGTTTGTCCGCTCAGTTCTTGCTGTAGAAATCCGCCACTACGAGCAGACACACAGAGCTACCTGGCTGCAGACAGGAGCCCGCTCTGCAGTCGGTGCATCCACAGCATGAAATACAATGCGGATGCACCCCATTTGACCCTGCCCTTAGACATACAGTATTTGTACATGTGTAACTCAGTCATATTGAGGGGAGATTTATCACACGTGCAGTTGCTTTTTTTGCTTTTATTTTTGAAAAGGCTTCTGAAAAATGAAAGCAGCAATCTGGTTGCTATTGGCAACTTTTCCTCAGCGAATTTTTGTTTTTATCCCCTACGCTTTTAAAAGCAGTAAGACCTTTTTTCATTGACCGCACCATATGGGGGCCTAATATTTTCAGAGCTATTTGAACTCTTTCGGGTATGCTGCATATTTTCTGCAGCTGATTTTGCTACCCATTGAGGGAGATTTTTCAAAAACTGCAGAGGAAGAGTGGTGCAGTTGCTCATGGCAACCAGATTGCTTCTTTCATTTTTAAAGATACCTGTGAAAAATGAAGTAAGCAATCTACTTGCCATGGGCAACTGCACCACTCTTCCTCTACACAGGTTTTGAAAAATCTCCACCCCCCCCCCCATTGACTTTAATGGGTAGAAAAATACACAGCAGCAAAATATGTGCGTGCGTGCGACCCTACCAACAAAGTTTGCAAGCGAGAATAAAAAGATGCAATTCTGCAACTATTGGGTTTTTGTCTTAATTCTCTTAGTAAAACTTATGGGGGAGATTTGCACATTGCCATGTATGTTAAAAGTAGGCACAACAGTAGTATTGTAAATATGTCACTCAGCTGTTTACACTCATAAGCACCTTTATGCACTTATGTATCTAAATGTGCTCATACTCCATAATGCATTTAGTAGGGGCTTTTAGGTAAGCAAGGTGATTGCTTACCTGGGGATCCAGGGCAATTAGCTAGATGGTTTTCCCAGTGATAATGACCACCAGTAGATGCCTCCTCCTTCTGGCTGGGTAGGCAATATAGCAAAAATGGCACCCCTTGTGTGCTCCCACCAATACCATGAGTCCTATTACAGTATGGTACAGACTCCTACTGATGATACCCATAACATAACTGTTTTTATTTCTCTATATTCTTTGAGGTGAAATATCTCCTAGCAGCCTCTAGATGGCAGTATTTACCTAAATGGTGTGATTTTCTATAAGCATTTGAAATAATGCAATTATAACTTTTTTACAAAGCAATTAAGCAGTTTTTTTCCACGTGTATCAACAGTTTTAGCAGATTTTTTTCACAGCTATAGAAATTATCTCCTAGCACCAATTTAGTTTTCCCGCTAGTTGTCTAAGCTTCTGCTAGATTTTAGACTTTGGCACAAGTACAAGTGTGTAACTTAATCGCCGCAGTGTTTATTATCCGTGCATTAATATGGTGGGCTTATTATCCCTGTACTGTGACATCACTGTGTGCACTAGCCCTGCATTATGATGGTGTGTTTATTTTCCTTGTACTATGACATGCACTGTGTGCATTATCCTTGTGTTATCATTGTGTCTCCATTATTCTGGTACTATGATAATGTTACTGTCATCGCTGTGTATAATACAATACAGGAATATGGGTGCACTACTGTGGTAGATGTAACAATGACATTGGCTAACCCTCAACACTGATGTTAAAATTGAGACATTGGCCAGTATATCCTTATATGAAGGACATACCTGAGCCCGCATATCAACGCCAAGGTCTCTCAAGTGGCATGGGACCTAACACTAAACCTATTGCCCACTGGCCCCTGGTTTTGCCCATACCGCACAGGTAGGTTTAGTGTTTGGTCCCGCACCACTTGAGAGACCTTGGCATTGTGGTGCGGGCTCAGGTATGTCCTTCATCTAAGGATATACTGGCGAATGTCTCAATTTTATCATCAGTTTTGAAGGTTAGCCAATGTCATTGTATACATCTACCACAGTAGTGCACCTACATTCTTGTATTTTATTCTAATTGTTACACATCCACACCGTTTATCTGGTGTAGGATGCCATTGTGGCACTTGTCTGCTGCAGGCATCCTCCAGTGTATGCATTTTATGCTGGGGATTTCCCTTAGCAACAGACCACAAGTGTAGGATCTGCTCCCCCAATATTTATGCACAACTGCATTAGGGGTTGAGCACCTCCTGCCATTTGAGACCACGTCTTTGTTGTTTTTCTCATCGCTGTTTGCAAAAACCTTTTCCTGTCACGCCCCCTCCCGTAGACTTAAATTGAGGGGGCGTGGCGTCATGCGGGGCAGAGTCGTGACATCACGATCTTCCGTTCCCGTGGTCGGGAGCCAGAACCTCCAGCGCTGCCGGAAGCAGATACAGGTGGGTGCTGCATGCTATATTGCGGGGGTCCCCAGTGGCGGGACCCCAGCGATCAGACATCTTATCCCCTATCCTTTGGATAGGGGATAAGATGTCTAGGGGTGGAGGAGTCCCGCTTTAAAAAGGGATCAAAAGGTGACCCCGGGAATTATAGACCTGTTAGTTTAACCTCCGCTGTATGTAAATTGTTTGAGGGTTTTCTAAGAGATGCTGTTTTGGAGTATATTGATAAAAATAAATGTATGACTTCATATCAGCATGGCTTCATGAGGGATCGGTCCTGTCAAACTAACCTGATCAGCTTTTATGAGGAGATGAGCTCCAGAACAGGGGCAATCGCTGGATGTCGTATATCTGGATTTTTCCAAAGCATTTAATACAGTGCCACATGAAAGGTTGGTGCATAAAATGAGAAGGATTGGACTGGGAGAAAATGTGTGCAAGTGGGTAAGTTCAACTTAAAGGGGTACTCCGGTGCTTACACATCTTATCCCCTATCCAAAGGATAGGGGATAAGATGTGTAAGCACCGGAGTACCCCTTTAAAGATCCCAGGGATCAATGATCCAAGTGAGGGGTGGACTAAACATACGTTATTTATAATGCAACTCAGCCTAAAAGGACTGAGTAACAGGTCCACTTTTTATCCCTCACTGTAAATATATAAAACTTAATTGTTATTGTTTCTCAAATTATAATAGTGCGCTATAGGGGAATTAAAAACCCAGCATTATATGCACTGATTCATTATGAGGTACTGTCGTCCTTCAGGACTGCCACTCTGAGTTTAGTACAGCACACCTGCAGTGTGTGCTTGTTAACAGTGCTAATGCTGTTGTTGTTAAAAACTCTTCACAGAGCCCCCCCCCCCAACATGTTTTTGCCCCATAACCTCTGAAGACCCATCACACCTGGGACGAAACATGTTGGGAGGGGAGGGGGGGGGGGCTCTGTGAAGAGTTTTTAACTGCATTAGCACTGTTAACAAGCACACACTGCAGGTGTGCTGTACTAAACTCAGAGTGGCAGTCCTGAAGGACGACAGTACCTGCACAATGAATCAGTGCATATAATGCTGGTTTTTAATTCCCCTATAGCTCACTATTATAATTTGAGAAAGAAAAGTTAAGTTTTATATATTTACAGTGAGGAATAAAAAGTGGACCTCTTACTCAGTCCTTTTGGGCTGAGTTGCATAAAAAAAACAAGTTGGTAAGTAACTGGCTAAGTGATAGGAAACAGAGGGTGGTTATTAAGGGTTGTTTGACTGGTTTCTTCAGTATCTATATCTGAAAGTGCCCATTTAAGGACCAGGCCAATTGGTTTTATTTTTTATTTTTGTTGCATTTTTTTTCCTCCTTGCTTTCTAAAAATCATAACTCTTATACACTCTAAAAATAAAGGTAACTCTAAGATAACACATCCTAGATCTGAATGAATGAACAATCATATGAAATACTTTCATCTTTACATAGTTAAATGTGCTGACAACAAAATCACACAAAAATGATCAATGGAAATCAAATTTATGGATATGGAGTCACACTCAAAATCAAAGTGGAAAACCACACTACTGTCAGGGACCAACCAGAGGGACAGGTAAAGAGAGCCCTAACTGACCCTAAAAAGACTCTCCCTGCCTACTTGCCTATCCATCCTAAACGATGAATCAACAACTGGGCGCCGGTCCCTTCCTGCGCTAAAGTGCAGTGGCGTAAAAACACATAATATACATAGTCGTCACAGGCCAGAAACGGAAAACAACTAGAAAACCAGATATACCAGACAGAACACAAACACCAACAGGCAGAATATAGTGAATTAACAAACAGTTCATAAACCGGATTTCAGATAAATGGCAGACATGATAAAATGAACAAGACTAGGCATGATATGAGTATACAGCAGAATACAGGAGATGAAGGGGATAAACAGAAGAACTGAGAGAAAAAACAGTAAACTGAACAGGTAACATAGAACACTGTTCACAAACAGGTACAAGTACAAAGGGCAAAGATCAGATCAACCAAATAGGATATTAATATAGGACACTGTGACACAGAACATTCAAACTGGACTCCCCACTCCACTATAGGAGTAGCCAAATATAATAAAGCCAAATAGGCTGCTGGCCAGTGGACACACTCCCCCGTGTGGAAAAAATGCTGACCCAGTAAGAAACGGAAATATAATACATGAAACACTAGACTAGAACTGGATGAGTCTGAATAGACTCCAGAATACCAAACAAGAATATAACATACAGAGCACAGGGTGCAAGCTAGACTCAGACACAGTGTGAACAAAGACAGAGCAGAACGAACAAACATAATCCTAAAACTGGCAAATGTAAAACAGACTAAAATACAAGGAGCATGCTATATAACCATGGCTAAAAATACAGATAAAATGACAAGATGAATACAAGGTAAATGCTCAAGCAGACATAGTCAGAATATAGCACAAATAGACATAGTAGTATCTTGTAGTAGCTATCTTCTTATAGCCTTCCCCAGCTTTGTGAGCGTCAACTATTTTCAGCTTCAGATTTCTAGATAACTGCTTAGAAGAACCCATGGTGCTGATTGTTGGGGCAAGGTCAGATGAGTCTGGGCATTTAAAAGCTTTGAGAATGACATCACCTGGTCTTCCCAGATGATGATTAAGAACAATCCATGACACTGGCAGGTCTCATCTTTGCAAAGGGGGCAGTGCATGTTATAAATTCTGCAGGGTGCCCAAACTTTTGCAGATGTCTTTTTTGTTTTCTGTTATTCTGAAAGTGTAAATGATTAAAATAAAATCTAACTTTTGTTGAAATATTATAAGAATGTCTAATCTATAATTTGATGCCTTTTGGAGATTTTTCCATCTTTTCTTGGCTTCTTTATGCACATTAATACAAATTTTTACCTGGGGTGCCCAAACTTTTGATCCCCACTTTATATATGGTGTTTTGTTGTTGCTACAATTCTGTTTTATTTATTTAAACATTTTTACAATTAAATAATTTGTACATTACTTAATTTTGCATACTGTGCACCCATGAAATCATAAAAAACCTCAGTGGGGCTGATATATTGACCCCTGATCTGTGTCAACGGCTGATTGGCAAGTTAAAGGGGTGCTTTTTTAAATATGTATGACATATACAGTATAGGCCATAGATAGCTTATAAAATCTGATACTTATCATTTCATCTTCTTTTTTGCATATTAATTCCAATCTGTAGGACAGGAAGTACATGGCAAGTGTTTGATGTGGCTCCAGAATAATTCAAATTTTCCACTCCAAAGTGTTCTAAAATAATAATAAAAAAATGATTCCAATATATTCAAATGCAAAGACAGGAAATCTAAGAATTTTTGTCATAAATACCTGAAAATTCATCAGACTCCCATTCTAGTATGAAAAAGTCTCAGAAAGGACACACACCTATCAAGCATATGCTGTAGCAATGCCATATACAGTAACTGGCAGGTCAATGCATTTAGACATGTAGATGTGGTAAAAAAAAAATAGCTGATCTTCAAACCAAGAATCAAAATGGGGAAGAAAAGGGGAATGAGGTGACACTGAACGTTGCATGTGTCACGATTCGGCTAGCTAGATATGGATCCTCTGTGTCAGCGAGGGATTGGCGTGGACCGTGTCGGTGGACCGGTTCTAAGATGCTACTGGTATTCACCAGAGCCCGCCGCAAAGCGGGATGGTCTTGCTGCGGCGGTAGCAACCAGGTCGTATCCACTGGCAATGGCTCAACCTCGCTGACTGCTGAGAAGGCGTGGGACAGAAGGACTAGGCAGAGGCAAGGTCAGACGTAGCAGAAGGTCGGGGCAGGCGGCAAGGTTCGTAGTCAATATGGATAGCAGGAGATCTGGAAACACAGGCTTTGGACAACACTAAACGCTTTCACTGGCACAAGGCAACAAGATCTGGCAAGGGAGTGCAGGGGAAGTGAGGTAATATAGCCAGAGAGCAGGTGGAAGCTAATTAGGCTAATTGGGCCAGGCACCAATCATTGGTGCACTGGCCCTTTAAATCTTAGAGAGCTGACCGGGGCGCTGCAGAGAGAGGAACGCTGCGAGCGCTCCGGGGAAAAGCAGGGACCCGGAGCGCTCGGCGTAACAGCATGGTTGTTGGTGCCAGATAGTCTGGTCTGAGTATTTCAAAATCTACTGTGATTGTCACACTCGGCTATCTCTAGAGTTTACAGAGAATGGTCCAAAAATGAGAAAATATCCAGTGAGCGGCAGTTGTAGGGATGAAGATGCCTTACTGATGTCAGAGAAGAATGGGAAGACTTCTTCAAAATGACTGAAAAGCAACAGAAACTCAAAAAACCACTTGTTACAACCAAGGTATGCAAAATACTACCTTGGAACACACAACATGTCCAACCTTAAAGCAGATGGGCTTCAGCAGCAGAAAATCACACCGGGTGCCACTCCTGTCAGCTAAGAACAGAAAACAGGCTACAATTCACACAGGTTCACCAAAATTGAACAATGGAAGACTGGAGAAGCGTTGCCTGGTTATAACACCAGGCAACGCTCCTCCAGTCTTCCATTGTTCAATGGAATTCTCAATTCCAGATGGGTCAGAATTTGTGGAAACAACATGGATCCATCCTGAGTTCCATCAACGGTTCAGGTTGATCGTGGTGGAATGGTGTGGGGGACATTTTCTTGACACACACTTTGGGCCCCTTAGTACCAACTGAGCATGGTTTGAGCCTGATAGGCTACCTGAGTATTGTTGCTGACAATGTCCACTCCTTTATGACCACAGTGTACACATCTTCTGATGACTATTTCCAGCAGGATAATGCATCATGTCGCAAAGCTCGCATCATCTCAAACTGGTTCCTTGAACATGATAATGCATTCACTGGACTTCAATTGCATCCACAATCACCAGATCTTAATAGAGCATTTTTGCCATTTGGTGGAACAGAAGACTCATATCATGGATGAGCAGCCGACAAATCTGCTGCAACTGTGTAAAGCCATCATGTCCACATCTCTGAGGGATGTTTCCAGCACCTTGTAAAAAGCATGCCTCAAAGAATGGAGGCAAAAGGGGGTCCAACCTTGTACTAGCAAGTGTGCTTTATGAAGTAACCAGTGAGTATATATTTAAAATAAGAATACTACTTTAATTTCTGATTTACTAACATATAATCATATCCATTTTTTAGGCAGAAATCTTCTTTATCTTCAGTACAATCTCTCACCCATTTTTCCATGATTCTTTTCTTATATTCCCCTTTAAATTGTGCTTTTGTCATGCCAACTGGGGGACAGGGAGAGTGAGCCCTAAGCTGTCCCTAATAACATTCTCCCTGCCTACTTGCCCAACTGCCCTAAACGGGGGATCGACATCCACGCTGCCGGTCCCTTCTTGAGCTAAAGTGCAGTGGGCGAAAAAAATTCTAATATACATAGTCGGTCACAGGCCAGAAACATAACAGGAAAACTACCAAACAAGCAGATATACAAGACAGTATATATACAGGCAAACGGGGCAGAATATAGTGTACTAACAACAGTTCAGAAACCGGAATCCAGATAAACTGCAAATATGAATAAATGAACTAGACAAGGTATAGGATGAGTAAACTGGAGAAACTAGGAAATGCAGGGGATAAACAGAAGAACTGAATGTTAAACACCAAACTGATCAGGAACATAGAACACTGTTCACACTGTACTCAGATAACTAACATAAACAGATTAAGTTCAGAGGACACTATAGACCAATGGTAAAGCATAGAGGAAAAACTAGATCAGTGATCATGTACTCTATGATCAGTGCATGTACTATAAACTCTAAAGATCAGCAAACAACTCTGGACACATACAAAGAACAAATTATACTCCCCACTCCAAACTAGGAGGGACAACAATACTAACTGCAGATAGACTTCTAGCCAGCAGGCACACTCCACCATGTGATCAAGACACTGGCCTAGAAGGAAACAGAAATATAAAACACAGAACACTAGACAGAGAAACGGATGAGTCTGAACAGACTCCACAAAATCAAACTCCACAACGTGGACGGACTCAGGTCAGGATACACACACTGTGAACACAGACTAAAATACAAAGTAAAAGCAGAACGGACGTACAATAATCCTAAAAACTGACAAATGTACCACTGACTAAAATCTATAATAAACAGGACTATTAACCATGGTTAAAACTCAGAAATATTACAAGATAAATACAAAGTGCATGATAAAGTGGACATGGTCAGAATTGCACAAATCACCAGCAATGAGAGTGCAGCAGAGCTAGGGTTTTAAAGCCACACCCGAGCTGCAATAGGATGAGAACTTTAACTCTTCCAAGCACAGGAAGAATTAGAACAGAAACTGCTCAGACATAAAAACTAATGTCTTAACAGACCCCAAGACATAAAAACACAAAAACAAATAAATGGACAATACAGCTGTAAAATGTATGTATGTATGTATGACATTTGCTTATTCATATGTATTGATAAGCTTTTTCAGAGATAAATGTTCTCTTTTAAAATTTTCTTAAAATGTGTTGACAGTGGGATGTTGGCTGCATGGGCAGTCTGCGGCTGGCATCAGCGGTCTGCAGATCTGAGGCCATGTGTTTCATTCAGACTAGGGCCTTGAATACATAGGATGTAAATGTTCTCCGTGTTCATGCACTCAATTTCTTCCAACATTTGGATGATCTCCTGGCAATTTAATTGACTTCCTATAAAACTACCCTTAAAATACGTATGTATGCCTCAGATAAGAGAATTAAATTCTAAACACCACTGGAGCTAGGATTGGTCTTAATAAATAATTACACTAGATGATATAAAGGGCCATATAATATGGATGACTATAATAAATGCAAAGAACCATTTGTATGGATGACTTGATATCTTATACATTCAGAAAGACAGATAATGGTACTTTGAGAATTACTGGGTAATTGGAAGCTATTATGTATGAAAAGGTTGCAGAAATGTATTTATTTTTTCCATCATTTATAATGATCGGCAGCACTGGCTATTCAAGTATAGACTGGGCTCGCTATAAAATTTCAAAGCATACTTTTCCATATACACTGTAAGCAAGGGTTTCCCAACCAGTGTGCCTTCAGCTGTTGCAAAACTACAACTCCCAGCATGCCCAGATAGACAGATTTACTATTGCAAATGCACCAGAAACCATCCACCATGACTTTAACCCTATTTATTATTTGCCATATTTAGTATTAGATACTTTTTTCCCCCTGCGTCCAAAGCATGGGTGTGGTCTCAGCACAATGGGCATGGCTAAAAGTGCAATACCATGTGCCGAAAATGTGCCAGAATTCTGCAAAATTTAAAGGGAATCTGTCAGTTGCAATTCGGATTCCAAACTGCTGACACTGTTAGATAGCTGTTAGCAGGGGTGTTGCTAGGGGGCTAACGGGGCTATCTTAGGCCCAGAGTCTGCCACAATTTTTTTTATTACCATTTTTTTTATTTATTTTTTGCCACCACTGCTTTAAAATAGTGGTGGCTCATGGGAGGTGGCATGTCGCAGCGTGTAGGCATGTTGGCGGTGCTTTCACTCTAGTGGTAGCATGAGACGGAGTCTACAACCCTAACAAGTGGCTCAGGTAGTGCAGCTCATCCAGGATGGCACATCAAAGCGAGCTGTGGCAAGAAGGTTTGCTGTGTCTGTCAGCATAGTGTAGAGAGCATGGAGGCAGCACCAGGAGACAGGCCAGTACATCAGGAGACATGGAGGAGGCCTTAGGAGGGCAACAACCCAGCAGCAGAACCGCTGCCTCCGCCTTTGTGCAAGGAGGAGCAGGAGCACTGCCAGAGCCCTGCAAAATGACCTCCAGCAGGCCACAAATGTGCATGTGTTCTCTCAAACGGTCAGAAACAGACTCAATGAGGGCCCAACGTCCACAGGTGGGGGTCGTGCTTACAGCCCAACACCATGCAGGACGTTTGGCATTTGCCAGAGAACACCGAGATTGGCAGATTTGCCACTGGCGCCCTATGCTCTTCATAGGAGTTGGTGGATGCTTTAGTCCAGGTCTGGGAGGACATCCCTCAGGCACCATCCACTACCTCATCAGGAGCATGCCCAGGCGTTGTAGGGAGGTCATACGGGCACGTGGAAGCCACACATACTACTGAGCCTCATTGTGACTTGTTTTAAGGACATTACATAAAGTTGGATCAGCCTGTAGTGTGGTTTTCCACTTTGATTTTGAGTGTGACTCCATATCCAGACCTCCATGGGTTGATAAATTTGATTTCCATTGATAATTTTTGTGTGATTTTGTTGTCAGCACATTCAACTATGTAAAGACGAAAGTATTTCATACGATTAGTTCATTCATTCAGATCTAGGATGGGTTATCTTAGTGTTCCCTTTATTTTTTAGAGCAGTGTATAATGTGTGCATGTTTGTATGAGGTGTGCATGTATGTATAATGTATGAGGTGTGCATGTATGTATAATGTATGAGGTGTGCATGTATCCATGATGTTTGCATGTATGTATGAGTAATCTGTGCATGTATATATGATGTGTGCGTGCATGTACGAGGTGTGTGTGTGCATGTTTGATGTGTGTTTTAGGGCTGCACCATATCATGCACGCATGGTCTGAGCAGCTGCCAAAATTAAAATGCTAAATCAATGTTTCCAAACCAGGGTGCCTCCAGCTGTTGCAAGACGACAACTCCCAGCATGCCCGGACCGGGAGTTGTGGGTTTGCAACAGCTGGGGGCACCCTGGTTGGGAAACACTGTCCTAAGTAATAATAGGGTTGTGGGGAAAACCAAAAACCTATGCAAGTAACATGAGAGTGAAAGAAAAACTCGGCAACTCACCACTGCTGCACAAACAAAGTGGGCTTTATTCAAGAGCTTGGTTCATGGCACACATCGTGGCAAGGGAGGGAAAGGGTAGAGGCAGAGGTTACCCATGGAACGGCGCAGTTTCGTGCCTTGCTGGCACTTCTGCGTGGCTTGATCCATCAGGCTCACCTGCTAATGAACCAGGTGAGCGGGGATCCCAGGGCGGGGCCACTTATCAATATACAAACACTTACAATAGCAAAAGACAAATGTATACAAAACATTATAAAAAGACACTTAGATCTTGTCTGTCATTGAGACCAGCCGGTCCCAAGGCATTCAGCTTAATAATCCACCAAGATTCCTTTTGTAGCAACATATGGTGTCTCTCTCCTCCCTGTCTCGGGATCTTAACTGTTTCCAGTCCGGTGAATCTAATACACTGACCATTCCCCCTGTGGACTTCTTGCATATGGGATATAAATCTTGGTGCTCCATGTCCTGTGACAATGGAGCGTATGTGTTCTCTTATTATTATGAATTGGCATCTTTTTGTCTTCCCTATATAGAAGAGTCCACAGGGGCAAATGAGGGCATAGACCACATAAGAGGTGCGGCCAGTGATCAGGTAAGGAATAACCCGTTCATGGCGGCCAATAAATGTCACTCTACTGTTAATGTTTCACGCACAGTATGAACAGTGTCCACATGGTTTATTGCCTTTCGGGACTGTCCTGGTTAACCAGTTTTCATATGTCCTTTCTGTGCTTGAGGTAATAGATTTTAATTTATCCCCTAATGTGATGTTTTTTTTCTATAGGCTATAATAGGCTTAATTTTCGCAATTTCTTTGAGATCAGGATCAGATTCATAGATGAACCAACTCTTGAAGATAGCAGTCCTGATGGTCTGGTTCAAGTTAGAAATAGGAAAACGGAACATAAGGCGTGTTCTATTTTGAAGAGATTTGGTTTTAGTGTGTTTATGGGCAAGAAGGGTGCTACAATCTATTTTATCAGCTTTATCAAAGGACCTGTTAATAATACCATTGGGATAGCCCCTATCTTTGAGTCTATTTTTGAGATCACTTGCTTGTTGTCAGGATCCGGACTGGCGGCTGGTGAGGACACAGGAGGTGGATCCTCTGAGCCAGAGAGGCGATGGCGCGGGTCGTACTGGAGAATCGGTTCTAAGTTGTTACTGGTGTTCACCAGAGCCCGCTGCAAAGGGGGATGGACTTGCTGCGGCGGTAACTACCAGGTCGTGTTCCCCAGTAGCGACTCAACCTCTCTGGCAGCTGAGACTGGCGCGGTACACAAGGACTAGACAGAGGCAAGGTCAGATGTAGCAGAAGGTCAGGGCAGGCGGCAAGGTTCGTAGTCAGGGGCAACAGCAGAAGGTCTGGATACACAGGCTAGGGAACACACTATAACGCTTTCTCAGGGCTTAAGGCAACAAGATCAGGCAAGGACAGGAAGGGGAAGTGGGTTTTTATAGTGTAGGGAGTGATAGGAGCCAATTGGGCCAGGCACCAATTAATGGTGCACTGGCCCTTTAAATCTGAGAGACCCGGCGCGCGCGCACCCTAGAGAGCGGGGCCGCACGCACCGGGACTGACCGGGAGGACGGGCCGGTGAGTGACATGGGATGTGACCCGCGGGTGGGCACATTCCGCCGCGGGGATCACATCCCCGCCGAGAGACACAGAGCAGCGCTCCCGGTCAGCGAGTCTGACTGGGGCACTGCAAGCAGGAGTTTAACGCTGCGAGCGCTGCGGGGGAGAAGCGGGACCCGGAGCGCTCGGCGTTACACTTGTTCTAGATATTTAATTTCATTGGTATTGTTCCGTTTGAGTCTTGTGAATTGTGATTAGGGAATAGCATTTTTACTATGGGGGGGGGGGGGGTGAGAGCTAGAGTAGTGAAGAAGAGCATTTTTAGCTGTATTTTTACAAAAATTGGAGGTGATGATGTTATTATTGACTATAGAGATCTGGATGTCCAGAGACTCCAAAACGTCTCCACCATAACTATATGTGAATAGCATATTTACTTTATTGTTCCTCTTTGTTTATTGTTAATCTTTTTTACGTTATGTTGATGATGTTCTGGTTGTGTGGGAGGGCTCGGAGGACGTCTTCAAAGAATTCATGCAATGTTAACAATAAGGTGAATGTGACAGGGAAGGGGGGAGATGTGACAAGGAGGGGGAGTAAGGTGACAGGGGGAGGGGAATGTGATGGGGGGGAGTAAGGTGACGGGGGGGGAGTAAGTAATGTGACAGGGAGGGGGAGAAATGTGACAGGGAGGGGGAGTAATGTGACAGGGAGGGGGAGTTATGTGAAAGGGAGGGGGAGAAATGGAACAGGGAGAGGGGAGAAGCCTGGATGACTTTTTGGTGGGTGGTGGTGGTGGGGGGGGGATGTTTGGGATGAAGAGCACAGTTTCTGATAGGGTTATATTTAGGGGGTATGATTTCTGATGGTTAAATTCAGGCGACACAGTTTCTGGCAGGGTTTTAATGCTTATTGTCTTTATGCAGAGGATGAGCATTTTCTGACAAATCAAGGAACCAGTAATGTGTGGGCTTCAGACTCTGCAGAGAAGATGGAGGTGGAAGAAGACAAGGACCAGATGAAGAAGAAAAGGAAAGAAAACAGAGAAGATGTCACTCAGGTCACTGATATCATTGTGTATTCTCCTGACTTTCCCATCACTGCTGTAGTCACTTGTAAATTCTGCAGTTTTGATGGGTAACACTGTACCCCAACCTGTGGCTCTACAGCTGTTACAAAACTACAACTCCCATAATGCCTAAGGTTTTCCAGACATGATGACAGTTGTAGTTTTACAACAGCTGGTGGTACTTATGGTGGTTTTTGTGAGTCTGCCAGTATAGGAGGCTCTCCTAAACTCAGGTGACAGACTGACAACATTATTGCTCTTTCTCTTTAGGTATTCTAAAAATTTTAAATGAACCCCCTATCCACAGGAAATGGGATAACTAGGTGATATGGGAGGGAGGAATTGTTGTCGCGTATGTGCTGCGTGTTGTGTACAGTAGTGGAAGAATATTAAAGAAGGAGGCTGGGTGTGGTTAGGGGGGCATGTTTTGGAGTTAGGGTTAGGGGCGGTTTTGGGGTGGAATTAGTGGCGGTGTTGGGGTGGAGTTAGGGGCAGGGTAGGGTCAGACAAACTATTAACCCACATATCTTGGGAACGGGATGGTGTATAAAGGAACTGTAAAAAGGTGTCCGATCAATGCAACCTAAGATATTAATTTATAGTAAAAAAATGTTTTATTGTCTACGAGTTCCTCTTTAAGGGTACGTTTACACGTACAGGATCTAAATCAACAGAAAGAACCCTAAAGAGTATGTTTAGGATCTACAACCACAGACAATGGGTAAAAACCAAGGTTCAATACCCTATATTATAATTCCCACGCCTAAAACATAGCTTTTAATGAGCTTATTAATAACAAAATAAATGTAAATAATTCCAAAACAGTGTTATTTTGCTTTAAAACCACAAGCACTGAGTGTGGCCATGACGTATGTAGTAATTATAACCGTGTATGAGCCCTAGATGTATAATAAATCGATTATCCAGTGGCCTGCAGTACACACTGGATACTAAAAGCAAAAAAAAAAAGTCTGATGGTGAGTTATAGCTGAGTGAAGCTAAGCACATTCGCTCCCAGCTCTATGCACAAAATGTGGAGAAGCAGCATGGCCTAGCAATGGGTGGGGGGGGGGGGTCTGGAGCACTCACCCAATTCTTGATTGCTGGTACTTTATTGCATACCCAAAGGAATAGTAACTTAAAAGTTCATGCAGGATTGCGGAGGCATAGGCGTTCACCGGGCGACGGAGTCTGTTTCACACACAGGGGCATGTCATCAGGCCCATCGGTCACCGGATGAAGTGGGCTGTGGAGGGAGTGGAGTCTAAGGTGCCGCTGGTTTTCACCAGAGCCCGCCGCAAAGCAGGATGGACTTGCTGTGGCAGGCAGCACCCAGGTCACTACCTCTGGCACGACTCGACCACACAGGCGGCTGAGGTGAAGCTTGGAACAGAAGGGATGAGACAAGATGAAGTCAGGCTAGTGGGAGGTCAGGGCAGGCGGCACAGGAGCATAGTCAGTAGGGAAGCAGAAGGTCAAATGGCGCAGGCGGCTAGGAACACGGTCAGGTCACGGAATGCAAGTTCTGGTACACGGCAAGGAATCACAGAATACTGCTTTCTCTTAGGCACAAAGGCAAAGAAAGATCCGGCAGAGAGTGGGGGGAGGTGCAGAAACTTATAATGATTGTGCAGGTGCAAAACATAATTAAGGGCTCACTGGCCCTTTATATCTGAGAGCTCCAGCATGTGCATGCGCGTGCCCTAAGAGGCGGGGACACGCGTGCCAGAGCTGTGAGGAAACAGCAGGAGACAGAGGTGAGTGATGGGCTGGGATTCGCATGCGGGCGCATCCCGCAGTGCGAATCCCAGCCTCGTCGGCCAGAGAAGGAGAGGGGACAATGCGCTCACAGCCAGGATGTGCAGACGGAGCACAAGATGTCACAGCCGTATTGCAGCTCACTTCCACAGAAGTAAATGGAGCTAAGTTGTAATGCCACCCAAAATCTAAGGACAGGTGTGGCACTGTTTTTGGAAGAAAACAGCTATGTTTTTCCAATCCTGAATAACCCCTTTAATGCAAATGATTCTGCCTAACGTTGCTCCATCTTTGTATATTGTGTGTTCTTATGTATCTCAGAGAACAGATGTATGCAGTGTTCAGCCTGTGAGCTTTGTGGCGCACATCCTTAGAGAGGTGACATGCTGGCACATTAAATGCATTCACAGCTTGCAAATGAGTCTGCTTTACACCACAGCCAAACCAGCTAATGGATCTCCAGACTATTAGCAGAAGAAGTCATCTATGACCACTTAAATAAAAGACCTGTCACTGTGCATAAAATGAGCATTTCAATGTGTTAGCTTAGATACCAGGAATCCTGCTTCTTCTGACTATATTATATGCACAAAATAAAACAGAGTGTTTTTTAAACTTACATCATATTATCTCAGATTAAGACTGGATGGAATTTTAATATAAATTCCCTTCCAAAAAATTCCATAGTTTGTAACTAGGCGTTTATGACAACTAGTACTCAGGAAATGATCCATGTTTTGTATAATAATTGATATGAATAATGTGGACTTGAAATAAAATGAAAGTTTTGAACCGGCCGTACTAAAGTCCTACTATGAACCTATAAGGGTGGTCTGGAAGGACTGAAATGAGCAGGTCCAAACGCTGGTACCCCCACTAATCACAGAACACCGCTGAGTGAATGGAGCGGGAGTGTGCATGCTCCATCACCCACCGCTGGTACCCCCACTAATCACAGAACACCTCTGAGTGAATGGAGCGGGAGTGTGCATGCTCCATCACCCACCGCTCCTTTTATTGTCTATGAGTCTTCTTGAGCACTGAAGATGGCAGAGCATTCATGCTACTTCTCTGTTCACTTAATATCTTAGATAGCACACTCTGGTATGTTCTGTGGGGTAGAGCTCACTATACTGATCAGTTGTTCACTGTTAGCCATTTGTATGTTTTCCATGGATGCCTTCAGGGGGTTATCCATGATTAAATAGGTGATAATGAGGTGATGGTGGAGGTCCAGAAAAAATGGAAACCACAAGTTTACTTGATCCACAAGTAAATGGAGTGACAGCATGCATGCCTGGCCACCACTCCATTCACTTACTATGGGACTTCTACGAATGTAACCAAGTACAGCTCTTGTCTTATAGGATGAAAGACAGCTTGATGGAGGCCCTAAATGCTGTGAACAGAGCCTAAATTTTAACATATTTAAAAAAATATCTGTTAGGTTTGGATCCCTGGAATCAATCATAAAAATGGTACCCTATAGTTGGCATAAACAGTCCAAATCATTAGGTATAGCAGACTTTCATCCAATGTCAACTGCTATCATTACACTCTTAGGCCAGGTTGACACTGTGTAAAATTTTGCAATGTATATTATGTGCTGTTTGGGTTGTAACCAGAATAAAAATGGGCATTTTTTTTAACAGCCCTTTTTCAAAATATTAGATGAAAAAACTTGCATTAAATTAAAGAGAAACTGACAGCTATTTCAACCTCACTAAACCCAATATACTGGATTATAATGTGGGTGAATAGGTGTAAAAAGCAGGGTCAATTACATTTATAGGTGCTGTATTTCTGGAATTCAAGCTATTTCTAAATCAGCTGGCATTAAGGTGGGGGTGAAGCGAGGAGCAGATCGCTTATCCCCCCACCCCACGCAAGCTCTGATGTGACAAAAGGAGGTGTGTCAGGAATATTGAGGAGGCAGAGAGCTCGGCTAGCCGGCTCCCCGCCTCCATTGAACAGAGCTGCGCATTGCCAGGTGAATTAAAAAATGCCCGAACTCCAGAAATATGGTACCTATAAATGTAAGTGACCCTGTTTTTTTTATATCTATTCACCCAGCATATTGGGTTTAGTGTGGGTGAAATAGCTGTTAGTTTCTCTTTAAATATGCCACTTAATTTCGCTCAGTGTGAACCCGGCCTTAATTGTAAAGCATTATATAAAAATAAAGTGACCCATTTCTCCCCATCTGTGATGCTTTATTCAGTACCAAAGATTTTACTAAGAAAAACTACTCTACATGCCATATGCACTCACAGCTCTGTTTATACTCTCCTAATGGTGGTGGAGAAACCATTTAAATCGCACTAAAAAGCTATATTGATATGAAAAATGTTCAGGGCAAATGAAAACAAATTTTTAATAAAACCACTTCTAGTGTTTTTTTAAGAAACGCCTGTGGTTTTTTATTATTTGTAGAAAACAGAAAAATATAGGGCATATTGGAGATCAGCCAACGTAGACCTCCCACAAGGCCTATAAGATATAAAATCAGGATAAAAGCTATTGCATCGTCTAGAGAGTTTAATTACAGAGATTTATAAGAATCCTAAGAGCTCCGGACAGAAACTAATGCAGCACTTAAAATAGGAACACCTCTGGAAATTAGTGCTACAGAAATAGACTAGGCCCAGTTTAAGCTCCCCGCTGGAGCCGGAAAAAATAATTTCTCAAGAGGGTCAGCACAGCAAGTGACTGAAATTTGTAACGTTTTAGCTAAAGGATCTTGCCTTTTCTACAAGCACCCACTGAAATCGTTTTTCTGATGGCTGTGAATAAGCGGCTACTTGGGAATCTTACAGGCACTTTAGAAAATGTAAAAGGTGATCATTGCATGCGGGAGATTTCAGTCCCTTTCATTCAAATAAAGGCGAAGCCTTTGGCAGAGTCTGGACCATGGCCTGAGACCGAAAAATATAATGTACAGGGCCTGCGTTATTACAATTCACCCTGAAGCTTAACTGCAGAGCAGAGCAGAAAATAACATTTTTCAAACTTCCATGTGATCTTATGAAGCCTGGCAGTAACAATTTTCTACCCAGGCATTTTTTTTTATTACAGCTATTTCTGTGGCTAGATATAGATTTAAGAAGAATTTACTCCTGGGTAAAAGTAGATTTAAATAGAGAAAAATAATACCCGATAATTCTGTCTGGAATAAGTCGTAGCAGGGGGTTATGTTGTATTTCATCAACCTCAAACATGACAAATGTCCTGATAATGAAATAAATATATGTCAAGCAAAAGGGACAAGAAGTAAAAATTTCTGTTATAATATCTGTGTAAATGTGTCAAACTTCTAATGTGTGTGGGAGAGTTACAAGCTAGTAGAGATGAGCAAACTTACAGTAAATTTGATTCGTCACAAACTTCTCAGCTCGGCGGTTGCTGACTTTTCCTGCATAAATTAGTTCAGCTTTCCGGTGCTCCGGTGGGCTGGAAAAGGTGGATACAGTCCTAGGAAAGAGTCTCCTAGGACTGTATCCACCTTTTCCAGCCCACGGGAGCAACGGAAAGCAGAACTAATTTATGCAGGAAAAGTCATCAACTGCCGAGCTGAGAAGTTTGTGACGAATCGAATTTACTGTAAGTTCGCTCATCTCTACAAGCTAGCCTCAATGTACAGTGGGCCCTCAACTTACAATGGCCTCAAGATACATTCGTTTCAACATATCCTCTTCGGGATCCCCTGCATCGTCGGCGCTCTCCATCGACATGATCACGTTGCTGCGCACGCTGTCCCATCATCCAATAGGAGCGGCGTGCGTAGCGACGTGATGGCGGCGATGGAGAGCGCGAATGCCGGGGAAGCAGAGGCCATGCTGGAGCATCGGGGACACCCCGGGGACGCGGCGACAGCGATGGACGGTGACAGCGATGGACGGTGACATCCCGGGCAGCGGTGACGAGCGGTGATGGTCCGGAGCGGCGGGGACAGGTGAGTACAACTTCCTATACCAGTGGTCTACAACCTGCGGACCTCCAGATGTTGCAAAACTACAACACCCAGCATGCCCGAACAGCCAACGGCTGTCCGGGCATGCTGGATGTTGTAGTTTTGCAACATCTGGAGGTCCGCAGGTTGTAGACCACTGTCCTATACTTTACATTGCACGGATCCCTCAACATGCGATGGTTTCAACAAACGATGGTCCGTTTGGAACAGATTATGTTGAGGGACCACTGTAATGTACAGGACCCTGAAGAAGCTCCTGTCCTCTACATAGACAGTGATTACAGCTTCTAGCAGATATTTCTTACTTTTATAAGTAAAGACTGGCTATATCTATATTAGTTATCTACCTTTTTTTGTTTAATCCTCACTTTTTCCTATTTTTGGATGACATTTTGGGCTTCAGAACCAATTACCAGGTTTCCATAGAGTTATGGTCTCAACATACAATGGTTTCAACATACAATGGTCATTCTGGAACCAATTAATATTGTAACTTGAGGGACCACTGTACAGATTGCATCCACAGGGTGGTCTTTGCACTGTTATAAGAGGCACACCCTGTTGAAATTTTGCAGACATTTATTGGTTAAAACAAGTAGAATTTATTTTTCACACAGGGGCGCTTAAATTTGGTGGTCATTGATGCATTTCCGGGCGGACTCTGCAGAAATATTAAGGGTTTTAAAGTTCCTGCACACACCCTAATTGGGATTTCCATGACAGAGACACAGAAATTCTGCCGTGTGCACAGTGCAGTAGCGGAATATTCCCGTAGAATAATGCTCATAAATTCTGCTGTGTGAACATAGCCCAAGGGAGATTTCTTCTTTAACCCCTTAATGACCATGAGCGTAACCTTACTTTCGTGGGCCGGCTCCCGTTATGTGAAGCACGCTCAGGAGCTGAGCGCGCTTCATATCCGGCAGGTCCCGGTTGCTATCAGCAGCCAGGACCCGCCACTAATACTGGACATTGCCTATCTTGCTGATGTCCGGTATAAACCCTTTAGTCGCCACGATCAAAGTTGACCGCGGCGCCTTAAATGGGAGAAAATCTTTGTCGGTTAGCTCAGTGGGCTTTTTGGGACTGCCTTGGCGAAATTGCGGCAACCCGAACAGCTGAGAGGACAGCGGGAGGCTTCTTATTTTGTCTCCCGCCGTCCGTGCCTGAGATCCAGGCTGGAACACTGATCAATGCTATGGCTTTGCATTGATCAGTGTCTGCAATCAAGGTATTGCATGTTATAGTCCCGTATGGGGGCTACAGCATTGCAAAAAAAAGTATAAAAAAATAGTTAATAAAAATGATTTAACCCCTTCCCTTATAAAAGTTTGAATCACCCCCCTTTTCCCATAAAAAAAAATTTGAATAAAAATAAACATATGTAGTATCGCCGCATGCGTAAATGTCTGAACTAGGGAAATATAATGTTTAAACCGCACGGTTAATGGCATACACGTAAGAAAAATTCCAAAGTCCAAAATTGCATATTTTTGGTCACTTTCTATTCCTTAAAAAAATGTATAAAAGGTGATCCGTCTCCCGGCGTCTCATGCTCTGGTCTGAGATCAAGCAGACCGGAGCAGAAGATCACTGATAATACTAATCAGTGCTATGCCCTATGCATAGCACTAAACAGTATTAGCAATCAAATTATTGCTATAGATAGTTCCCTATGGGGACATAAAAAGTGTAAAAAAGAAAGTTGAAAATGTAAAAAAAAGGGAAAAAAGGGAAAAATCCCCTCCCCCAATAAAAATGAAAATTGACCCTTTTTCCCATTTTATCCCCAAAAAGCGTAATTTAAAAAAAAATAATAAACATATCTGGTGTCTATGTCAAAACTATCAAAATATAATGTTAATGATCCTGTACGGTGAACGACGTAAAAAATTTTTTTCCCCAAAAATGCTGCTTTTTTTGTCACATTTTATTCCCCAAAAAATTAATAAAAAATGATCTAAAAGTTTTATATATGCAAATGTGGTAACGATAAAAAATAAAGATGATGCCGCAAAAAATTAGCCCTCATATCGCCCTATATACGGAAAAATGAAAAAGTTACAGGAGGTCAAAATAGGGCGATTTTAGATTACTGATTTTGTACAAAAAGTTTTAGATTTTTTTTTAAGCAGAAAGATAGAAAAATATAAAAGTATCTAGCCATGGATATCATTTTAATTGTATTGACCCACAGAATAAAGAACAAGTCATTTTTACTGTAAAGTGTACAGTGTGAAAACAAAACCCTCCAAAATGTGCACAATTGTGGTTTTCATTTAAATTTCCTCCCTAAAAAAATAATTTATTGGGTTCGCCGTACATTTTATGGTAAAATGAGAGGTTCCCTTACAAAGTTCATTTGGTCACGGAAAAAATACAAACGCAAAAATAAAATTGGCCTGGTCCTTAAATGAGCACTGTCACCAACTTTTTTTTTTTTATATCTTGTAGTACATATGTACTACAACATATCTCTAATTTAGTTTCATTATTATTTTTTTTTATTAACATGGTGTAATTTACATTTGAAAACCGGCCACTAGGGGTCTCCCTCCTAGTGGCCGGCTGCAGCCTGAAAATGGCTGCCCCTGCACGCCCACTGCCGGACTCTGCAGTATCTGTAAGTAAGAGGGAACGGGGTATCCGGGGGGGTTGTGATGGAGGGAATGGGGTATGCGGGCGGGGGGGGGGGGGGGTTTGTGATGGAGGGAACGGGGTATGGGGGTGGGGCTTTGATGGAGGGAACGGGCTAGCGCCGTAGCGCCGCATGGCACTAACTTATAGTTTATCTACTTTATCTGCCTCCAGCTGTTTCACTACTACAACTCCCAGCATGCCCTGACAGCCTATAGATGTCAGGGCAAGCTGGGAGTTGTAGTGGTGAAACAGCTGGAGGCACCCTGTGTAGATAAACTAAGGGCGAAAGTGTTGTCCCCAGCAGGCATCAGTGATGTGGTGCCTGCTGGGGAAGTCTGCCTGGTAGTGAGCACACTACCAGGCAGACAAAAAGTTATTTTTAATATAGTAAAAAGAAAAATTAAAACCAGGGAGGGGGTTAGGGATAGATTGGCAATAGGCAGGGACAGAAAAAAAAAATAGGATGGTGGGAGCTACCCTTTAAGGTTAAAATGGGCTTGGTCCTTAAGGGGTTAAGAATGCACTTTAACCTAGAGCACTACCAACAGCAGTTCTTCCAGGCTCTCCATTATTTTCCCTCATAAGCTCCTTTTACATTGGCCGATGAATTTAGTGTCAAACAAAATAGTTTCATGAATGTGCAAAGAAATAAGCACAAAAGCGTCCCAAGCTGGGGTTGCGGTAATTACAGCAGAAAAATGAAAATACACATGCATAAACCATAGTAAATAACTACAGGGAGGGTAGGGGAACAGTAATCCTGTTAGGAGAACCAGGATCGGGTGGACAGTCTCGAGAACATGACAAAGGGAGGGGAAGTAGAAGGGTCACAGGTCATATATCATACATAGAAGAGTACATACAAGTAAATACATACGAAACAGACGTAGGTAAAAGGAGACATCGGAGACATGGGGGAATCAAGCCAGGGTTTCCAGACTTTGTGAAAGAGATCTAAAGACTCTTCCCTCACAGCAGACATCTTTTCCAAAAGCATTATCCTATTAACTCTATCAACCACTACCGAAAGGCTGATGAATTTAAAAGGCTGAACAATCAATCCACTAATCGGCTGCCCGGTCACACAATTGATCACCGAGATCAAAGTTATTGTGGCAGAAACAGCCCATCTAAAAAGGCTTTTAGTCTCCACTGTAGTGCTCCTGGGTGGCCGGATTAAGCCTGGACCTTTGTTTACTCTTACAGCAGGTCCCTCTACTTGCCATGTGCCTCACTGCAAACACATTCATTCGTGGACACCAAAACACACACTTTTATAGATGCACCTACTGCCCTCATCTAGACACATTTTAGTGCAACCCACAAGCACACAATGTCACCAGGGCTCGATTAGCAGGATTATGGACCTGGTGCTGAGGATTTTAGTGGGCCTTTTTTTTTTTTTTACCACAATTCAACGTTTTTGCAAGCAGGTTGACAGAGCTCCTCTTTTCACTGTTACTGACTACCTTGTGCAGCCTTTTTATACATTGCTCACATGTGATGCTCAAGTCACTGCCTCAAGTGCCCTCCGAGGGGCTGGAGGTTGTTAGCGTGCCTGCAAAGTGCTGTACAACCTGCTCAGGACAGCATTACTCAGCAGTCTATTCAATAAAATAGTCAGACCATACCTCTAACTTTTGCTAAGAGCAAAGAGGGGCAAGTCAGGCACTAACCACGACCTTAGCCATAACCCTAACCACACAATCATCCACATCCTAACCACCCATGCCTGCACATGAGGAATATACCTTTTTAACAGCAATAATGTTGTTAGAGCTGGGCGGTATGACCAAATATGTGTATCACGGTATTTTTGTAACTTATGGAGGTTCCACGGTATAATGGTATTCCCCCCTCCCCAAATCATGTGACCCACAAGCGCTGTTCTGCTTCTCACCCCCCCCTTCCCCAAAATAATTATCAGCCCAGCGCTGCACTGTCCCCATCGGGGTACTACTCACGTCACCCGCAAGCGCTGCCCTCCTCATCCTCCTGTTTGTTGTGGCCGCCGGCACTGACACTCGATACTGTACGCTATATCCCTATGCCCGGGCTGCAAAAGATAAACAAAATAAACTTTAACGAACCTTCCTACGCCGGCCTCACGCGCTTCCTGGGGATGGAATGTCGGAGAGCATTCAGCCTATCACCGGCCGCCCCGCCCCGGCCGGCCAGCTCCATATTAGGTAGGTAGTAGATAGTCTGCCATATTAGGTAGGTAGTAGATAGTCCCCCATATTAGGTAAAAATCTGGGAATACCCTTTTTATGGGTCAGACATCCACCTATAGAGTACCTACCTATAGATACCCCCCCAAGATATTCAAAACATGTGACAAATGTGCATAAAACATACAGAAGTGTAGAACTGCAGAGCTGAGCCAGACTCCGTCTTGTACCATTAGCAATTTCAAGAATATCTTATGTTGCATGCGGTTCCCGATTGGGGCTGCATTTTCTAGAAATCAATCAGAGATTATATTTGGCCCAGTAACTAGTGTGGGACCACCTTAATAATGAAATATGACCCTTGTGTTGTATTAGCACAAATTACCTGAACTTGTCGCTTTCTCTTCAACTGAAATATGGCCTTTACTTTGGACACCAGCGATCCCGACCTCTGTGCTTTCAGTGACTGGGACTGGAGAAAACAAGAACACATTGAAACAATACACAATTCACATTTTTCTGTCAGAGAAGCTGTAGGAAATAGGTACAAAGCTTAGGCAAGTTATAATACCAATAGCCTCCTCCATACAATGCTGTAAAATTGGAATTTGTACTGGGACAAGAACATTCAAAATAATTAAGAGTTAATGATAGCTACCAGGTTGCAGGTATATGTAAGATATTTATTTGCTTAATAAAAATTCACTTAGATCTTGTTATTTCTCCAGCACAGTGTTTCCCAACCAGCATGCCTCCAAGCTGTTGCAAAACTACAATTCCCAGCATGCCCGGACAGCCCATGGCTGAGTCCGAGGTACCTTGCTTGGGAAACACTGAGCTGCAGTAGTAGTAAACAATAGTAAGATAAGTACTGGGTTCATGCACTCACTTAAGCCAGATGGACATCATAGAGGGTGATCCCCTACTCAGGACCCTCTCAGTTAGTGGCTCTAAAGCTATGTTCACATGGTGGAATGTCCGCATGGATAATTCCTGTGTGGACATTCCACCGACAGAGGAGCACCAGCAGAACATGCCGGCACTAGGACCGCACGGAAATGTGCTGTCTCATAGAAGGCAATGCATTTATGCGGACTCTGCAGAAAGACGCCGGAATCTTAATTTTCGCGCCATCACCTGACGCGTCAATTCTGCCATGTGATCAGTGCAGCAGAATTCCATTCATATGGGTCTGTGGATGGAACTATAAAAGAGTTATGATTTTTAGAAGGCGAGGAGGAAAAAACGAAAATGCAAAAATAAAATTGGCCTGGTCCTGAAGGCCAAAATGGACCTGGTCCTTAACCCCTTAAGGACGCAGGGTTTTTCCGTTTTTGCATTTTCATTTTTTCCTCATCACCTTCTAAAAATCATAACGCTTTAAATTTTGCACATAAAAATCCATATTATGGCTTACTTTTTGCACCACCAATTCTACTTTGCAGTAACATTAGTCATTTTACCCAAAAATCCACGGCGAAACGGAAACAAAAATTCATTGTGCGACAAAATTGAAGAAAAAATTTCATTTTGTAACTTTTGGGGGCTTCTGTTTCTACGCAGTGCATTTTTCGGTAAAAATAACACCTTATCTTTATTCTGTAGGTCCATACGGTTAAAATGATATCCTACTTATATAGGTTGGATATTGTCGTACTTCGGAAAAAAATCATAACTACATGCAGGAAAATTTATATGTTAAAAATTTGCATCTTCTACCCCCTATAACTTTTTTATTTTTCCGCGTATGAGGACAAATTTTTTGCGCCGTGTTCTGAAGTTTTTATTGATATCATTTTTGTATTGATCAGACTTTTTGATCACTTTTTATTCATTTTTTCATTATATAAAAAGTGACCAAAGATACGCTATTTTGGACTTTGGAATTCTTTTGCGCGTACGCCATTGAACGTGCGATTTAATTAACAATATATTTTTATAGTTCGGACATTTCTGCACGCGGCGATACCACATATGTTTATTTTTATTTACACAGTTTTTTTTATGGGAAAAGGGGGGGGGGGTGATTCAAACTTTTATTAGGGAAGGGGTTAAACGACCTTTGTTAGCTTTTTTTTCACTTTTTTTTTTGCAGTGTTATAGCTCCCATAGGGACCTATAACACTGCACACACTGATCTCTTATGCTGATCCCTGCAAAGCCATAGCTGTGCATGGATCAGCAAGATATGGGCTTGATTGCTCAAGCCTGTAGCTCAAGCTTGGAGCAATCAAACCCAGATCGGACGCCACGGAGACAGGTAAGGGGCCCTGCGCTCGCGTCCTAGCTGATTGGGACATCGATTTTATCACGATGTCCCGATCAGTCCGACTGAGCTGCCTGGAAGCGTTTACGTTCACTTTCAGACTCGGCAGTCAACAACGATCAGTGCCGCGTGCTGTTAGCCCAGGGTCCCAGCTATGAATAGCAGCCGGGACCGACCCGGTGTGACCCCGTTTTAAACACCGGGACCGGGCGTAGGGCGTACAGGTATGCCCTACGTCCTTAAGAGGTTAAGTGGTTAAAGGGGTACTCCATGGAAAACATTTTTTTTTTTAATCAACTGGTGACAGAAAGCTAAACAGATTTGTAAGTTACTTCTATTAAAAATGTTAATCCTTCCAGTACTTATCAGCTGCTGTTATGATCCATAGGAAGTTCTTTTCTTTTTGAATTTCCTTTCTGTCTGACTACAGTGCTCTCTGCTGACACCCCAGTCCATTTTAGGAACTGTCCTGAGCAGGAGAGGTTTTCTATGGAGATTTGCTCCTACTCTGGACAATTCCTAAAATGGACAGAGGTGTCAGCAGAGAGCACTAGGGTCAGACAGAAAGGAAATTCAAAAAGAAAAGAACTTCCTGTGGATCACAACAGCAGCTGATAAGTACTGGAAGGAGTAAGATTTTATAATAGAAGTAATTTACAAATCTCTTTAACATTCTGGTACCAGTTGATTTAAAAAAATGTTTTCCAGTGGAGTACCCCTTTAAGTATGGATACCATTTAAGTTCTGAAGAGGGTTAAAGTTTAGTAATATGGCTATAAAATGGTACATATAAGGGAAAACATTAAGACCTTAGATTGACTAGTGAAACTAGCAAACCAACCTTTCCTAATGTTGGTCCTGATGTTGTTTTTAAAGTATACCTTTTGTTTCAAGTGACTCAGGAGAAGCTGCCATGAGTATACATAAGAGTAGCATTATTTCCAGCCATGCTACAACTTATATATGACATTTCTCACTCACTTAGGCCCAGAGGAAAATCCAGAAATGTTGTGCTTTGCATGCTTTTCCTCTAATTTTTAGTTGCCTCTAAGCGAGTTGGTGGAACCTCCGATGTCCTGTCTGAGTGACCACTATATCAGTGCTACAAGTAGACAAGTGATCATAGCAGCTTCTATTTAATATGAAATACATTATAGCTCTGTCATACACAGTCATGTTTCAGGGTTCTCCTACAGACAGCAGTCAGGAACCTTACAGTTCACTAAACCATGCAGGTAGCAGCATGGTTACTTTTATATCTGTAGCAATCAGTAGGTTATTCAACCCCCCCCCCCCCTCAGGAAAAAACTGAAAACAATTTCTGTACCTTTGTAGACCCCTATAAATGCTGCTGTTGCTATAGTTACGTGCATGGGTATACTTTACTTACCACTGAATTTGGGCTATTTTATTTTGTTCTCCATTTACATTCAATTTGATAGCAATGATTCTGCTTGATTGCCTAGTCAAAGTTTATCTTTATGCCACAGAATTTCATATGATTTATGATTTAAATTTCCATATCTGAATATATCTTAGCTTTTTTTTCACTAAATAGATCCAAAAATTGTGCTGCTCATTATAAAAAATATATCTTCATAGGGGACTAGAACTCCTTTTTTCTAATACAATCACATCTATAGAATGCAATGATTAAGTCCTGTTTGTGCTCCTATTACACCCTACCATAGTAAAAGTAAAAACACAATTTACATCAGGGAAACTGAGGGCTACAAAATTACATTAAAAACATATTTTTTTTTAGGGGGTGCTGATCATAGGTCCTTTTTGTGTCTTTCTTGGAGCTGTACAGAAACAAACGGCTTAAAAGGGATTGTCCAGTGAAAAATATCATATCCACTAGCCACAGAATAGGGGAAAGGGATCTGATCGTGGGGGGTCTGACCACTGGGACCTCCCTCCATCTCCAGAACGGGGGCCCCCGGCTGTCAAAGAGAGCATGTGCTGTAGACGGCACATGCTCCAATTTACTTCTATGGGAGTGCAGCACTTACCGTATTTTTCGCCGTATAAGACGCAATTTTTCTTCCCCAAAACTGGGGAAATACACATTAAAACCGGCGGTCCCTGCGGCCATCAACGGGCGTGACCCGCGGCTAATACAGGACATCACCGATCGCGGTGATGCCCTGTATTAACCCTTCAGACGCGGCGATCAAAGCTGACCGCCACGTCTGAAGCGAAAGTGACACAAACCCGGCTGCTCAGTCGGGCTGTTCGGGACCGCCACGGTGAAATTGCGGCATCCCGAACAGCTTACAGGACATCGGGAGGGACCTTACCTGCCTCCTCGGTGTCTGCTCCGTGCCGGGATCCCCTGCATGGCCGGGGCTCTCCTTCGTCTTCATCACGTTGTCATCCAATAGGAGCGGAGTGCGTAGCGACCTGATGGCGGCAACGGAGAGCAAGGATACCGGGCAGCAGAGATGTTCCGGAGCGACGGGGACACCCCGGGCACGCGGCGACAGCGATGGAGGGCGACATCCAGGGCAGTTGTGACGAGCGGTGACGGGTCCGGAGCGGCGGGGACACGTGAGTATTACCTCCTATACCAGTGGTCTTAAACCTGCGGACCTCCAGATGTTGCAAAACTACAACTCCCAGCATGCCTGGACAGCCAACGGCTGTCCGGGCATGCTGGGAGTTGTAGTTTTGCAACATCTGGAGGTCCGCAGGTTGAAGATCACTGTCCTATTCTTTACATTGTATTTTGTTCAGAATCCAATGTTTCTCCACTATGTAGGCAGAATTGCTTAGGGGTTAGGTAGGGGATAGGGAAATGAATTAGGGTAAATAGTAAAGGGAGCAATTATTAACAATATCTTGCAACACATTTACAGTTAGTGCAAGAAATAGAAAAGGCCTTCAGTAGTGACACGAGGAAGGTATAAGAAGCTAAAGTATAAGGATCTTCCTGCAGTGGCAGGATGATCAGAGTGCAAGACAGACACTTACCAACTTATTGCAGTGACTGTAAGTGTGGAAGCAGTGGAGCCACTATTGCTTTTGTTTAATACTACCGTATTTTTCGTCATATAAGACGCTCCGGCATATAAGACGCACCTAATTTTATAGGATAAAAATCTAGAAAATAAAGATTACACAGGGTAGGGCTTTCTAGGGCATTATGCAAAGGATTTGCTTGGGGCAGGGGTCACCCTTTTTAGGCAATCCCTTGCTCGTTCCCTGTGCAAGCAGTGGTAGTCAGCAGCACTCACACTTAGGGTATACTAGAGTGATGTTCTTACCCATGTTACCCAATTTTCACAATTTATCATAATTTATTCCTTCCTGGTGAATGTTTGGGACCATGGTGTTTTTTTTTATTACTACATTGGTTATCACGTTTGATCAGTACTATGGAAGGTTTTGAGTGTTGAACCCATTCTGGGTCCTTGTTTGTGTTTGACATAGGGGATATAGATATTTTTTATGAAAAGCAAAATTAAAGTGAATTGTTAAAGGGGTTATCCAGGAAAAAACTTTATATATATTTGTGCTAGCAGTGTGCTGCTGCATTCTTCTGTTGCTGTATATCTAGCCTAGTAGCGTGCACCTGTAGGCCAGGTCCATATAATAGTTTGGTATCAACTAAAGTGCTGGCTGACTTATTCTTTGTCTGTATTACACATACGAGTATAATATAATACGAGTGGCTACCTCCATGTTGGCCTTGCACCCCACCCACCTCTATCAGGTGTGTATATAAGGTGTCTTGGATGTTCCAGACCCTGCCATGCTTACTGAACTGTTCACACAGAGGCATATTCACAGTGTAGGGTCCGTCCCAATGAGGCCACCTTATCGCGGTGGGACGGTCCAAGCTATTTGACAAATTTGCGAGCTAAGGGCCTCACTATTTCATAGTTTCACATTTGCATCTATTACACCATAGCTGTATAGCTCTCCATGTTTTAAGTGCATATTCATGTTTTACCTATATCCTTGTGCTGGCAGTGTGCTGCTGCATTCTTCTGTTGCTGTATATATATATATATATATATATATATATATATATATATATATATATATATATATATATATATAAATCAACTGGCTCCAGAAAGTTAAACAAATTTGTAAATGACCTCTATTAAAAATCTTAATCCTTTCAGCACTTGTGAGCTGCTGAAGTTGAGTTGTTCTTTTCTGTCTAAGTGCTCTCTGATGACACGTGTCTCGGGAACCGCCCAGTTTAGAAGCAAATCCCCATAGCAAACCTCATCTACTATGTGCAGTTCCTGAGACAAGCAGAGATGTCAACAGAGAGCACTGTTGCCAGACAGAAAAAAACAACTCAACTTCAGCAGCTGATAATTATTGAAAGGATTAAGATTTTTTAATAGAAGTAATTTACAAATCTGTTTAACTTTCTGGAGCCAGTTGATATGAGTTTTTCCTGGAATACCCCTTTAAGATAGGCACACACTTTATGCCTTTTGCCGTATTCTTTTACTCGATCTCCACTAAGGTTAGTCTTTGGATTGGAGGTTGGAATTTTTTTTACACAATTAAATGAAAGATACAGATGTACTTTATTGCTATTTTACGGATGTATTGTGCTATTTATTTTAGGATGTGTAATCATAGCCTTACTGTAAAAGTTTAGTTCAAGCAGTCATCTTAACTCCCACAAAGCATTGTTCTCTAGTAACAAGAATCTATAACTATTTGGAATGTAGTGTTTGGAGTTAGGAGAAAACATCACATTATTATACAGTTGGTACAAAATAAATAAAACTAAGTATTTGGAAAAATATTTAACATTTCATGTAGCTTTATTGTGACTACTGTTGTAAACATTAATGCTGGAAATGCTTCACTTTTATTCTTTTGATAATAATAATAATTATTATTACTATTATTGTTACTATAATTTGATGCCAGAGGGAGCAGGTGCAATGAATGTGATTATCACAAACTTGATTTTATTTCCTAACAAAATTGTTTAGAGATATATATATATATATATATATATATATATATATATATATATATATATATATATATAGAAGAAAGGACAAGGTCCGGCACTAGGTTGCAGGTAAAAACTTCTTATTTCTTTATTTCAAGATTCTGCAGTACAGGGTAGAAAGACTGACGCGTTTCGCTAAAGAGCTTAATCGTACGATTAAGCTCTTTAGCGAAACGCGTCAGACTTTCTACCCTGTACTGCAGAATCTTGAAATAAAGAAATAAGAAGTTTTTACCTGCAACCTAGTGCCGGACCTTGTCCTTTCTTCTACAAGTGAGTAGCCGGAGGCGGTACCGGCTGGTCCACGGCACAGGTGGCGAGGTGGGCGTGCACGGGGTGAGCGACTCACAAATCAGCCTTGAGATATATATATATATATATATATATATATATATATATATATATATATTTTATTTTTTTTTTTAAAGGAACTGCTGAGTGTGCAAAATACAGATCTTGATTTACTTGTGAACTACTTTGTATATTTCTAATGTACCATCACAAATATTTTATTTTGTGGGGACATATAGGCTTTAGTAGTGCTGCCTGGATGGAGCGTTTACATATTTTGATCTTCTGCATTTGAAACGGTTTGTTTGAGTAAAAATAATGTAATTTTTTTTCCCTTTAATTTGGGAAATAAACTACCACATCAAATTGACAGACTGAAATGTATTGATTTTTATATTGATTTGGCAACTAGATATTTACATGTAACTGTTTTTATGATTATTGAGAGGGTATGTAATATTTGAATATAACTGATTAAATAAAAAATAAAAAAAGGCTTTCATTTTTGTAATGGACTAGAAGTTTGTTGGTGGTTCATCATAATCTATAAATATGCTCTACCAACGGAGAAACAGTAGATAAACAGTAGTTCCAGGTAGAGAATTCTTACTACTGTGATGTATACTGTATGCTCTTGGCAGTGGAAGGGTTAATGCTTTATTTTTGCAAAGTATGAACTTTAAGATAGTGTTTACTTTGTAACAGGACTCTGTGTTAGTAATGATAAGTCATTAAGCCATAATGTTGACACTGATGCAATCTTTTCATTGAGCTATGTTGATGGCTAATATTTACACTTGTTTGTAAGTACATCCTCTTATCATCCTTTTGTAGCTCATGGCAGCCTATATCACAGTAAACAGAAATAGTGACAAATCTGTATAATTTAAAGGGCTTTTCCAGGCAAAATGTATGGATAAAATATGCTCAGAATAGGTTATTAATATCTGATCAGTGGGGTGCTAACACACGGCACCCCTGCTGATCAGCTGGGAGTGCTGCAATGATTAGTGAAACTGAGCTGGAAATGGATGGCTCTGTACATTGTATAGTGTTCATTCTGCAGTTCAACTCTAATCTACTTTAAAGGGGTACTTCGGAGGAAAACAAATATTTTTTTTAATCAACTGGTGCCAAAAGGTTAAACAGATTTGTAAATTACTTCTATTTAAAAATCTTAAGCCTTCCCTTATTTATCAGCTGCTGTTAGCTCCACAGGAAGTTCTTTTATTATTGAATTTCTTTTCTGTCTGACCACAGTGCTCTCTGCTGACACCTCTGTCCATGTCAGAAACTGTCCAGAGCAGGAGCAAATACCCATAGCAAACCTCTCCTGCTCTGGACAGTTCCTGACATGGAAAAAGGTGTCAGCAGAGAGTGCTGTGGTCAAACTGGAAATAAATTTGAAAAGAACTTCCTGTGGGGCATACAGCAGCAGCTAAGTACTAGAAGTAATTTACAAATATTTTTAACTTTCTAGCAGATAAGCAGAAAAAATAAGAGACCACTGTGGTACTCAGCAGGAGTGGCAAAAATCATAAAAAAACAAAATGCTAGCATTTAGTAATTACTAGCTGAGTACCCGGCATTGCCCGGTTTTTCCTTCCTTATCCTTGTTGGGAAGGAAAATAAACAAAGGAGGAAACTTTTGACTTCATATCCCGTCCTCATATATTGTTGTCATATCCCAACCAACTATCCCTTCCTCCTATCCTGACCTCCTATCCCGACCTCCTATCCGGACCTCCTATCCCGTCCTCCTATCCCGTCCTCCTATCCCGTCCTCCTATCCCGTCCTCCTATCCTGTCCTCCTATCCCGACCTCCTATCTCGTTCTCCTATTCCGTCCTCCTATCTCGACCTCCTATCTCATCCTCCTATCCCAACCTCCTATCCCGACCTCCTATCCCGTCCTCCGATCTTGACCTCCTATCCTGATCTCCTATCCCGTCCTCCTATTTTGACCTCCTATCTCGACCTCCTATCTTTACCTCCTATCCCGTCCTCCTATCCCGACCTCCTATCCCGACCTCCTATCCCGTCCTCCTATCCCGTCCTCCTATCTCGACCTCCTATCCCGACCTCCTAATCTGACCTCCTATCCCGTCCTCCTATCCCGTCCTCCTATCCCATCATCCTATCTCGACCTCCTATCTCGACCTCCTATCCCTACCTCCTATCCCGTCCTCCTATCCTTATCTCGAACTCCTATTTTGACCTCCTATCCCGACCTGCTATCCAGACCTCCTCTCCCGACCTCCAATCCCTACCTCCTATCCCGTCCTCCTATCCAATCCATCTATCCCAACCTCCTATCTCGACCTCCTATCCTGACCTCCTATCCCATCCTCATATCCACTGCTCCTATCTCGACCTCCTATCCTGACCTCCTATCCCAATCTCCTATCCCGTCCTCCTATCCAGTCCATCTATCCCAACATCCTATCCCGACCTCCTATCCCGACCTCCTATCCTGACCTCCTATCCTGTCCTCCTATCCTGTCCTCCTATCCCGACCTTCTATCCCGACCTCCTATCCTGACCTCCTATCCCATCCTCCAATCCCGACCTCCTATCTTGACCTCCTATCCCGTCCTGTAATATGTGTAGCAGGTATTGAAATATCTCCAGCTGTACGGATATTATGTGAGAAAATACATTTCCCATTGATTTGCATGGGACTATAAACAAAAGCCCTGACCCTCACAAAGGGGGGTAGTTAAGGGTTAAATTAACTATCCTATATTTTAAGTGGACATATAAGTAACATGTGACCAAGTATTATGGAAATATCTCCAGCCGTTTGGAAGTTATGCAGTAACATATATTTCCCATTGACTTGTATGGGACTTTCAACATAAACCCCGCCCCTGGCAAATCAGGGTGGGTAAGGGTTAAATCACCTATCCTATGTTTGTTGTAGACATATAAGTAACATGTGTGCCAAGTTTCATGTTAACATCTTTAGCCGTTTGGACGTGATGCTGGAACATACACACATACACACACATACATAAACACACACACACGTTGAGTTTTATATATATATATATATATATATATATATATATATATATATATATATAGATAAAACAACCCAGAGCAATGAAGATAGGGAAATCTACAAGACTAGGCAGAAAGAGCACACAAAGGAAGTCGGGGGTCCAGCTCACAAAAATAGGCTAAAATATAACTTTTACTTCACATGTATAAAAACATGGACACAAAGAAAAAACACAAAAACCTATAGGTGCATTTAAAAACAAACGCCGACGCGTATCGAACTTGCTACGAGTTCTTAGTCATGGCAAATATTGATAAAAGAATGAAAGTTTTTATACATGCATACCTGAGTGCACGGGAGTAACTCACAGTGGGGTTGGCGTGTGATGTCAATTCCGGTGGAGCCGACTGCAGGAGCATTAAATGATAGCAGGTGTGTCATGATATCTTGCAAGTCGGTGAACATCCCGGACTGAGGTAATCAATAGCAACCCACTTGGTAGTCAATGGCATCACAATTGCTAATTTTCAGGATCATTCAATTAAATGCATACATAGTCACTCATGTGGCTGATAAAATATAGGTATAAGTAAAAAAACTATATATATGTCAACAGCAATATAGATTGTAAAACAAAGACATGTAAAAGCATGTAGTCTAGAACACCACCACATTGGCTAAAACTGCCATAAGAGACATGTATACATACACAACCGCTAAATATCCATACCATGCCAACATCACATGGACATGGTATGGTTGTGGCAAATTGCCTTATTTGAGGCACACATTGGGTTATACTGGGAACTCCAGTTGCTATGGGAGACCACAGCAAGAAACATAAGACAACACAACTGCATAGACTCAAACATATTGGGGCATTGAAGTGAATAAAAGACATGAGACCATGTAAATCATGGATTACGCATGTGCGAAAATAGGTAGATGTTCTAAATATGTTCGAAATAACTGACCAAGTAATGCATGGCCACCGCAAAATAGATATACATATAAATATTCCAAGGGTTTTGATTGGAAAGTATACAAGACAGTTATATTAATAGATGTACATAAGATCATTTCGATGATTGAGATCGCTTGTTGCACGGGAGTCCAGAGACAAAATCCAGAATGCCTCCCGTGACTGAACAAGACAGGCCCATTCCCCTCCCCTTCGAGGCTGTGCAACTTTTTCTTTTCTTATGCTAGGTTTCCACTTCTTTTTTTCTTTTTTTCAAAAACGCCAATAAAAACGCCCTTTCTGACGAATGGCGTTTTTTTTGTGAAAAAACGCGGTGGACAGATGTTAGCTGCAAGTCAATAGTAAACTGCAAAATGCCAAATCCACTTGGCATTTTTCATTTTGGCACTTTTTAATCCTTTTGGTGTTTTTGGGCTCCTTGGCAGTTTTTAAAAAACGACCTCTTGTCGAGACTTTGGCGTTTTTTCGGGAAAATCTTGGCGTTTTTCTTCTTCCATAGAAGTCTATGGGAGTGAAAAAATGCCAAGAAAAACGCCATGTGGGTTTTAACTTTGGCATTTTTTCTGGCGGTTTTTATTCTCTTTTGGACTTAAGCGATCCAAAAAAGTGATGGAGATACCTTTTTTAATTAAAATTTAGTAGGGTACCATTAAAAAAAAAAAATTATAAAAAAAAAATTTGTATTTAACAAAATTTTTCTTTTCTAAAACAAAATTTTTATTAGTTTTTAACCCCTTAAGGAATCAGCCCATTTGGACCTTAAGGACTAAGACAATTTTATTTTTACGTTTTTGTTTTTTCCTCCTCCCCTTCAAAAAATCATAACTCTTTTATATTTTCATCCTTAGACTAGTATGAGGGCTTGTTTTTTGCGCGACCAGTTGTCCGTTGTAATGCCATCACTCACTTTACCATAAAATGTATGGCGCAACCAAAAAAATACTATTTGTGTGGGGAAATTAAAAAGAAAACTGCAATTTTGCAAATTTTGGAAGGTTTTGTTTTCACGCCGTACAATTTATGGTAAAAATGACATGTGTTTTTTATTCTCTGGGTCAATATGATTAAAATGATACCCATGATAACATACTTTTCTATTACTGTTGCGCTTAAAAAAAAATCGCAAACTTTTTAACCAAATTAGTACGTTTAAAATCCCCCTATTTTGAAGACCTATAACTTTTTCATTTTTCCGTATAAGCGGCGGTATGAGGGCTCATTTTTTGCGCCGTGATCTGTACTTTTTATTAATACCATATTTGCTAATACAAAACTTTTATTACATTTTTATTAATTTTTTTTGGAATAAAATGCTATAAAAAAAGCAGCTATTTTGGACTTTTTTTTTTAACGTTCACGCTGTTCACCGTACAGGATCATTTACATTTTATTTTAATAGTTCGGTTATTTACGCATGCAGCGATACCAAATATGTATATAAAATAAGTTTTTTACACTTTTTGGGGGTAAAATAGGGAAAATGGGACAATTTACGTTTTTATTGGGGGAGGGGGTTTTTCAAATTTTTTTTACTTTATTTTTTTACTTTTTTTACTTTTATTTTTACACTCTTATAGTCCCCATAGGGGACTATTTATGGCAATCATTCGATTGCTAATCCTGTTCAGTGCTATGTATAGGACATAGCACTGATCAGGGTTATCGGTGATCTTCTGCTCTGGTCTGCGGGAAGGCAGATCAGAGCAGAAGACTCCCGGAAGGCAGTGGAGCCAGGTGAGGGGACCTCTGTCTGCCATGCAGGATGATCGGATCGCCGCGGCAGCGCTGCGGGCGATCCGATCATCCTGTTAAGTGACCGCGATGCTGCAGATGCCGTGATCTGTATTGATCACGGCATCTGAGAGTTTAATGGCGGACATCCGTGGGATCGCGGGTGTCCGCCATTACCGGAGGGTCCCTTGCTGCGATCAACAGCCGGGACCTGCCGCGCATGATACCGGCATCGCTCCGATGCCCACGGTTATGCTCAGGACGTAAATGTACGTCCTGGTGCATTAAGTACCACATCACCAGGACTTACATTTACGTCCTGCGTAGTTAAGGGGTTAAACAGGGATCAATTTATGTGGGCGGGGAGGGCACTAAAAATGTAGCCGACAATAATAAAAATGTAGTGTGTTTGTGTTTTTTACTTTTAATTTATTTTTTATTTTTTAGGTAGTACTACTACTCCCAGCATGGAACACACTGTTCCATGATAGGAGTAGTAGTTACCTGTACTAATTGAAAGATCGCCGGGGTCCGTTGCGATCCTCCTGTATAATGTATAGATGCGTCCGGCCGCTCTTCTATGGTCCCCTGCACTGCCGTATATATACACATATTCATATTTCTCGCAGAGAGCCGTGATTGGTCAGATGGTTCCATCCAATCACAACTCTGTGGGAAATAGGAATATGTGTATATATATATGTCAGTGCGGGGGACCATAGAAGAGCGGCTAGACGCATCTATACATTATGCAGGAGGATTACAGCGTGTGTCAGGAGTTACACTCGCTGCGATCTGTCTATTAATGCAGATACTACAGCTCCCAGCATGGAGCAGAGTGTGCTCCATGTTGGGAGTAGTAGTACCTGCAGTAAGGGACAGATCACAGCGGATGTCACTGCTCCTGACACCTGCTGCGATCCTCACGAAGTGACTGTCGGGATCAGCTGTTCAGCTCAAGGCTACAGAGCCGGGAGAACAGCTGATGCCGAGTAGTAGAAATATGTCCTATATCTACTGCCCCAGCAAGAACTTACAGTGAGACTGTGTATACAGTATTCACATTGCTGGCTCACTTAACCCCTTGCTGAGCTGTGCGCCAAGCCAGCCCACCAAGGAAAGAGTTAACTTACACTGCTGGACAGTGTAGGTTAACCCTTTGGGCAGTATACACTATATACAGCTATCTATAGATTGCTGTCTGTAGTGTATACAGAAGATGAAGTCCCCTTACCTCCGTTCAGTCCCTGCGGGTCCGTGTAGCTCCGCCCCTAGTGATGACATCGTTAGTGGGCGGAGCTACAGACTGGATCCAGGCTAGTAAGTCTGAAGCTCTGTTAACATTGTCTTTTTTGGATAATGTAAACAGACCCTTCTGCCAGTGTCTACCCAGACAGGGAGACTTCAGCTGTTGCTAAACTACAACTCCCAGCATGCCCAGACAGCCAAAGGCTGCGGAGGGCGCAAAAAATGTCCTAACCGATTTTTTTATTTATTTTTTCTTCTCGTTTCAGATCCATGTATGCAGAGGATTACGGCGGATTCGATGGATTACAACGGATTAACTGGATTTTTTTTATTTTAATAAAATTGTTAACGAGGGCTGTGGGGGAGTGTTTTTTAAAATAAAATTTTTTTCCAATGTGTTGTGTTTTTTTTAATTGAATTTTCAGGCTTAGTAATGGAGGATGTCTAATAGACAGAATCCATTACTAAGCTGGGGCTTAGTGTTAGCCCCAAAAACAGCTAGCGCTAACCCCCAATTATTACCCCGGTACCCACCGCCACAGGGGTGCCGGGAAGAGCAGGTACCAACAGGCCTGGAGCATCAAAAATGTCGCTCCTGGGCCTAGGCGGTAACAGGTTGGCGTTATTTAGGCTGGGGAGGGCCAGTAACAATGGTCCTTGCCCACCCTGGTAACGTCAGGCTGTTGCTGCTTTGTTGGTATCTGGATGATACTGAATATACAGGGAACCCTATGCATTTTTTTCCATAAATAATAATAAAAAAAAAAAAAAACGCATAGGGTTCCCCCTATTTTTAGTATCAGCCAGATACCAACAAAGCAGCAACAGCCTGACATTACCAGGGTGGGCAAGGACCATTGTTACTGGCCCTCCCCAGCCTAAATAACGCCAGCCTGTTACCGCCTAGGCCCAGGAGCGGCATTTTTGACGCTTCGGGCCTGTTGGTACCGGCTCTTCCAGGCACCCCTGTGGCGGTGGGTACCGGGGTAATAATTGGGGGTTAGCGCTAGCTGTTTTTGGGGCTTAGCTTGTCTATTAGACAGCCTCCATTACTGAGCCTGATTATTCAATAAAAAAAACACAACACACTGGAAACATTATTTTATTTAAAAAAAAAACACTCCCCCACAGCCCTATTTATTAAAATAAAATAAATCAAGTTAATCCGTCGTAATCCATCAAATCCGCCGTAATCCTCTGCAAACACGGATCTGAAAGGAGAAAAAATAAAACCACAAAAAAAATTAAGACATTTTTTGCGCTCTCTGCAGGGGAGAGTGCCCATAATGCAATGTCTACCTAAACAGGGAGCCTCCAAATGGTGCAAAACTACAACTCCCAGCATTCCCAGACAGCCTTTGGCTGTCTGGGAATGCTGGGAGTTGTAGTTTAGCAACAGCTGGAGTCTCCCTGTCTGGGTAGACACTGGCAGAAGGGTCTGTTCCCATTATCCAAAACGGACAATGTGAACAGAGCTTCAGACTTCTTAGCCTGGATCTCGTCTGTAAAGTGCACTGCGTAAAAACAAATACCTCCCATAAATTTAAAAATTGCATTTTTTCTTTTCAATTTCATGGCACAAGTTTTGGTTACGCTATAGATTTAGTGGCAAAATAAGTGATGCCATTACAAAGTACCATTGGCCTTGCATAAAACAAGCCCTCAATGGCCATGTAGAGGGAAAATTAAAAGAGTCTAGTCCTTTAAAAGGGAGAAAAAAAATCAACGTATGTCCACCTTTGAAGTACGCAAATAATCACACCAAACATTGCCCAATCAGTAAGCTTCGCAAAGTTGCTGCTTCCAGTGTAGCCTCTTTTTATAGATTCCGCCACTAATGTTCATCTTCCAGGGCCCCCCTTCAGTTGTGATTTTTATTAGACATGAAATAAATAACACCGTAAAACTTTTGTCTGTTTTCTGATGACAAAGTTTAATGTGTGAAAGAGTTGAAAACTGATGTATAATTTTAACCAGTACACTTGACAAGTTTACTATGTGATGTCTGACAATTCATCTTCGGAATCTGACAAGAAATATACTCAGCCAGGTAGCCTCCAGGTATGTGCCCTCCTGGCCCTGTCAGTACTGGTTATATATACATCCAAAGTTTTCTGTAAGATTTATATACAGTAAATATAGGTGCTATTCACCTGAAGAAATAGGAGACAGTTCTCCAAGATTTCTAGAAGAAAGGGAATTTAAAAAGTTTGACCTATTTTAAAGGTCAGGTGAAACAAATGCTGCTCCCTATGACATGTATAATGATCAGTGCTCTTTATGACATCATGGATAACCAGTGTTATTTATGACATCTTCAGGAACCTCATTAAATGTATTATCACTTAGTTACTTTTTAAAGGGGTTATCCAGGAATAGAACAACTGAGCTAATTTCTTTCAAAAACAGCTCCACGTCTGTCCCCAGGTTGCGTGTGGTATTACAACTTGGCTCCATTTACTTCACTTTAACTGAGCTGCAGAACCACACCCAACCTGGAGACAGACAGGGAGCAGTTTTTTAAAGAAATTAGCTCTGTTTTTCTATTTCTGGATAACCAATTTAATAGTCAAACTATTGTCGAAATGTGCATGTGTTCTGAATATCTAACATGGCAAAAATGGTATAAACTTAGAATAAAGATTGCTTGATAGTTAAAGCTTTGGGTTTAACTGAACTTTTGAAAGTATTTCCATTTTAATGGGTACTCCGACAAAGGATAAAAATAATGCTGCTTTTCTGTCTGCCCCAGTTCTGAAACAACCCAAAAATGTATTTGTTTTGGGGGATCTGTAGTCCTGTACTTCCTGAGACAACACCACAACGAAGAGGAAAGGACTACAACACTTTCTGTCAGGGATCAATCATGCAAAATGAAGCCAGGTTGTTATAACACTATATTAGTTAGGTCATATCTTGATATGATAGTCTTATTTAAATACAATTTTCTGAAACCGAAACACCCATTTACATTCTTTCTAAATTAAAATGTTAAACTCTCTTAATTTTTTTTTTCCATTTTTCTTGTAGTAAGTTAAAGGGGTGCTCCACTGGAAAAATGTTTTCTTCAATCAACTGGTGCCAGAAAGTTAAACAGATTTGCAAATTACTTCTATTGAAAAATATTAATCCTTCCAGTATTTATCAGCTGCTGCTATGATCCACAGGAAGTTGTTTTCTTTTTGAATTTCCTTTCTGCCTGACCACAGTGCTCTCTACTGACACCTCTGTCCATTTTAGGAACTGTCCTGAGTAGGAGCAAATCCCCACAGAAAACCTCTCCTGCTCTGGACAGTTCCTAAAATGGACAGAGGTGTCAGTAGAGAGCACTGTGGTCAGACAGAAAGGAAATTAAAAAAACAACTTCCTGTGGAGCATACAGCAGCTGATAAATGCTGGAAGGATTAAGATTTTTTAATAGAAGTAATTTACAAATCTGTCAAACTTTCTGGCACCAATTGATTTAAAAGAAAATGTTTTCCAGTGGAGTACCCCTTTAATGGAAACATTCACTTTTTAAAATCAGAGACTGGGAACCTTTCCTGAAATTGTGCAGCTCACATGTAGTAGGTGTGCGACTTATTACAAAAAATAGGCCTTCTTTCCCTCTGAAGCCTTGAACCTGTATGAGCAGCACATTTCAGAATTTGTTTCAGCCACTTTCAGGAGTTCCAGTAAGTTATTTTATGGTTTTCGTTTAAATAAATAATTATGCTCATGTTCTTGTTAAAAAAGAACACAAAAACTAAACTCACCTTCCCCAATCCTCCTCTACCAATGTTAGGGTATGTTAACACTGCAGAATTCCCCTGAAATTCTGCTCGCGGAGTAGAATTCCACGCATTGAACATTCCCATCAGTGTGAACGGGTCTTCCGTTAGACCCGTTCGCGCTGCGGAATTTTAGCGGTGGACAATTTCGCTGTTGAAATTGTTCCGCGCAAAGAAAGAACATGTTCATTCTTTGCGCGGAATTCTGCGAGTACTGAATAGCCGTCAATGGTGACGGCGCAGTACCGCAGAAGTATCTTCGGCAGCGGCCTCCTGATGGGATCTCTGCGAGCGGAATTCCGCGAGAGGAGATTCTGCAGTGTGAACATAAGTAAGTGAACAAAGGCTCATGTCTATTTCAAACTGGAATGCTATGTTTTTTACCCTTACTCTTATTCTCCATTATATTAGTTAAAAAAGGAACAGAAAACCAAATTGTGTAACAGAATGACTAGCCTTGTTGTCCAAAGCAACCAGAGTTCCCATTGTTAGGCCCCTTAGGATGTGGCAGATCACGTGACAGCTCCATTTAAACAGGGGCACTCTGGACCCCCATTCTCATGAGCACATTCTAGATTAAAGATTGCTTGGTAGAAATAAAAGAGCTTCACATCAGCAGTGAATTTTCAGAAATATTTGGATAAATGTTTGGATAAAAATGTTTTTTTTCCTGTTTTGTGTGTGTGTGCGTGTGTGTGTGTGTGTGTGTGTGTGGGTGGGTGGGTGTGGGGGGGGGTGTTTAAGCAAACACAGTGAAATGTAACATGTTCTAGGCAGGTAGAAAATTTGTACCAACAAGAAAGTTGTTTATGACTAAATAAATAGATAAATAAATAAAAGTGCTAAAATTACACATTTATAAATGACAAAATGCTGTCACCCGTCTTCCTTAAATGAATAACACCTTTCAGTGTACAGCTGTAAATAAGTGTCATTGGTGTGATTTAATTTGCAAAATACTGTATTGCTTATTAACAATGAGATTTATTTGTAGCTGTAGGCATATGTTTTCCCAATTGTAAATTTGATGTGAAATTGATAATAGCTTAGCCCTGAGTTACTGATAAAAAAATAGGACCATTATAGTGGTGTAAAATAAATGATAGTTCCTTTACCTATGACAGTAGAGAAATAGATTGAAACCTGACTGTAGAAACTATGTTAAACATATAAAAGAGAAATAAATGCAGGAAATAACAAGTTTAATAACAAGTTATAGTAAATACAGCTTCACCCATTAAAATGCCACACCAGGCATGTTTTCTCCATTCCTGGCATAGGTATGGTGAGAATAAACAGATAGCCTATGCGCCTTCTTATCAGCCTCTGTGTTTTTCCAATACAACCCTAAACACAGCTGTATACAGATGGGTGACTCTTCCTTTTTGGAGAAATCTTTAGTTGGGCTTGTATAAGACAGTACTCTTCCTTCTGGAGGAAATCAAAAAATACACAAATATATAAATGTACACCCCAGCTTGAAGTAGATGTGAGTCTTTATTCATTCAGCAGCATGCTTGGAAAGTCTCAAGTACTAAGTGGCCCCTTATCGAATCTTGATAAAGACTCCTGAAAGGCTGAAAACTCCATTCAAACAGGGGCACTCTGGACCCCCATTCTCATGAGCACATTCTAGATTAAAGATTGCTTGGTAGTTAGAACTTTTTTTTTCTTTTTAATATACGGTTCTCGAAATTTCCTGTGCTCATTCACCCAGCCATAGAGCTCTGTAAAGAAATAAAAGAGCTTCACATCAGCAATGAATTTTTGGAAATATGTGGATAAATGCTTGGGTAAAAATGTTTTTTGTTTTTATTTCAGTTTTTTTTTTTTTGTTTGGGGGGGGCGGGGGGGGTTAAGCAAACACAGTGAAATTGTATGTGTAGGCCACATGATATTTTATTTATACAACATGTAATATGTCCTAGGCAGGTAGAAAATTTGTACCAACAAGAAAGTTGTTTATGACTAAATGAATAGATAAATAAATAAAAGTGCTAAAATTACACATTTATAAATGACAAAATGCTGTCACCCGTCTTCCTTAAATTAATAACACCTTTCAGTGTACAGCTGTAAATAAGTGTCATTGCTGTGATTTAATTTTCAAAATACTGTATTGCTTATTAACAATGAGATTTATTTGTAGCTATAGGCGTATGGCTGAGTAAAATTTGTTTTCCCAATTGTAAATTTGATGTGAAATTGATAATAGCTTAGCCCTGAGTTACTGAAAAAAATAGGACCATTGTAGTGGTGTAAAATAAATGATAGTTCCTTTACCTATGACAGTAGAGAAATAGATTGAAAACTGACTGTAGAAACTATGTTAAAGGTATGAAAGAGAAATGCAGGAAATAACTTCAATAACAAGTTATAGTAAATACAGCTTCACCCATTAAAATGCCACACCAGGCATGTTTTCTCCATTCCTGGCATAGGTATGGTGAGAATAAACAGCTAGCCTATGCATTTTCTAATCAGCCTCTGTGTTTTTCCGATACAACCAAAAACACAGCGTATACAGATGGGTGACTCTTCCTTTTTGAAGAAATCTTTGGTTGGGCTTGTATAAGACAGTACTCTTCCTTTTGGAGGAAAGCAAAAAATACACTATATATATATATATATATATATATATATATATATATATATATATAGTACACCCCAGCCTGAAGTAGATGTGAGTCTTTATTTATTCAGCAGCATGCTTGTTGTCATGCTTTTTTTTTGGCCCCAAAAATGAATCACTATGTTTAATAGCATCATGTCGGCCATTTTGTGTATAATCTAAGTAGGTCACAATTCTGAAGTTTCATCTCTACAAAAAGTGCCAGCCTGAGAGAATGCTTCTTATCTCTTTAGATATTTATGGCTGTACTGTGAACTGTACTGTGCAGTAGACTGTAGGCTGTAGAGAACACACAAAGTCAAAGAGGTCTTCCACTGAAAGAGGTCCACAGGATGGAAGCCATGAAAGCCATGTGAGGTCCCAGCAAAGTGGACTGATCACATGGTACCAGACCAATGGCTATCCATGATGATGAGATGGACCGTCCAGCATTCCTAAGAGCCGAAGCGAGGTTCTTACGTAGACTTGGTAAGAGACACAAAAATGGTATTCCATTTAATTAAGACCAATTTGGTTAATGTGGATGGAATTATACCATTGAGATTGGCAAATTAATTAATTAAATAAAATAATTAATTATCTCCATATTGAGATTATAGTTTTAGGATATTGTGAGACTTCATTCTACCTGCAGAAGAATCAAGACTCATAATCTATCAAAGCATCAAATAATTGCTTAGACATATTGATAGAATTCCTACTTGCCAAACTAAGTGTTATAAGTATATTTCCCACACAGGAAACTTGCTTCTTCCTCCTAAAATATAGTCTACCGAGATCATAAAACTCTGCTATTTGTCTTAGTGTCTTACCAAGATCATGTATAGAAAAATAATCCAGAATGGGGTGGAAGTATATCATAGGTTTCTATGTTTATATTCTTAAATGGATTTGCCCATTCATGGAATCATGTGATTTGTAGTTGGTCAGGGGGGCGGGGAGTGTATTTAGCATTCCATATGTCTATGATTAGATATTGTCCATGTTGATATCATAAGGTTTCCTCTGAACACAGTGATATGTAACCTTTTTCTTATATGATATTCCTAACCTAGTAGCTTTTGTTTCATTGTAACAAGTTACTTACTACTCACATATATTGTTCTACTATATGTAGTCAATTAACAAGCTTACAATGTTTACTAATATATCTAATTGATATTAATTAGCATATATCATTGTGATTATTACTCATTTATGTTTATAACCTTATAACCAATAAATCTGCATACTTTATAATACCCGTGTATTATTGTATATTGCAAAACTACATCCTTAAGCATTAACGTTATCCTGTCATAAAAATAACTTGTTGATATCTGAGGAAATAGTCGGACTCAGATGAATTGTATTGATTAGCTTTGCCTACAATTCACCAGGTCATAATTTTGATATTTTTAATAATTTTCTTAATTTTATTTTTTTCATAATTAATATTTTTATGATCATAATTCATAATTGAGTTATTACCGCACAACATTGTAAAGTCTCAAGTACTAAGTGGCCCCTCATCGAATCTTGATAAAGACTCCTGTAAGGATGAAAACTCCATTCAAACAGGGGCACTCTGGACCCCCATTCTCATGATCAATGGGCATCCTAGTGGTTGGATCCCCACAGATCAGAGTCTTATTACTTATCATATGGATAGATTGTCAGTTGTGATAATGCGATAACACTTTTAATGCTCACAACTCTCTATGACATGTATAATGATCAGTGCTCTTCATGACATCATGGATAACCAAACTAAACTTCACGCATGCATGCGCGGTGAAACGCGTTGCATTGCTTTAGTATAAACTGTATTCCTTACCTGTGGTCGTTCCAGCCAGCGCCGATTCTTTACCCTGCAGCTCCCGTTAGAAGTTCTTCAATGTCTGTTATCTTATTGCAGTGGCAGTAGAATTAACCCAACAATGCTTACCTGCAGCTAATGTAAAAGTCATCTCTGCAAGGGTTAAAGTTCCTGTTGTGCAATAAATCACTGATATTTGAATCAGCAACTAGTAAAAAAGGGTTACTGGCAGTGGTCCCATTCCCCTTTGCGCCAACGCTGCTGCCGGTATTTTGAGCTCCACTCCCCGCTGTACGGCACTTCCAGTTGCAGGGGCGTCGCATGCCCGGTCACCCAATCAGTGGCTGAGGTGTGACATCATTGTGGCTACTGATTGGTTGAGTGGGCGTGTGACACCATGTCACCAAACCTGGAAGTATTGGACAGTGGGGAGTGTAGCTCTGTTATACTGGCAGTCGCATAGACAGTAGTCTAGCGCAATAGTTTGTTTGGTTTTGCGCATAAACCAGGTTACTGTAAGATCTCACCAAAACATGAAATTATAATAAGTTAAGCAACTATTATGTGCTCAAAAATGGTGTGCCTAATACTCAACTTTTATTCACAGAATATTTAAAATAAACCCAAAGGAAATGTGCCTGTGTAAACAATCACCAATAAATTATATTATAATGGTCATCAAGTCATCACTATTAGTAACCACACAGGTAGAGCTCTGCTGGGCCCTGCCAGCTCACCGTGTTATTAAACAAATCACCGACGCGTTTCTACTGCACTTTTTAAAGCGGCGTCATCAGGGAGGTAAGTACAATGACATATCTAATAACGTGACCACAAACAAGTACTTAGAGCCGCATATACATTGGCCGTTTTATAGTAGCATTATACAGGTTTTATCCATAGACTGGGATTCCACTAAAAAAGTGGCACAGACAGATAAGAGCATTTTTTTTTTTTTAAAGTAACCTCCTCCCTAATCAGATTAAACTGAGCGTGCTTCATATAGCAGGAGAGGGCACAGAACATACATGTATGCCCTGTGTCCCTAAGTGGTTAAAAAAATAAGTATGCTAAAAAAATTCCCTATACAGGGCAGGATGGATCCTTGCTTTCATGTTTTTTGCACCAGATTTTGACCCTGCCATCTGAATGTTGCAGCTGCACAATGAAAGTCAATGGGAAAATGGCTAAACAAATCCTAAGGGTGAATGTACACAATATTAATTATGTGTGCATGAAAAGTGAAGCACATTCTTCTGAAAATATGTGTGGATTGTGGTACAGATTTTGTAGTGGAATTGTTGTGGAAATGTTGTAGATTCAGTGCAGATTTTACAATCTGCCGATTTTAAAATCTCTAACTACAGTCAGGAACATTTCCTCTGTGTGTAGAAATTTCAAAAATCACCTTTATTTTTCTGGTTTTGTAGTCTGCTGTGTGCATTCCCCCTAAAGGCAGCCACTACCGGTGACAGTAATTGTGAAGGGTTCGGCACAGTCTGTGCAAACTACAACTCCCATCATCTCTCTGGCAATATAAGATGTCAACAGGAAGTTTTTTTTATGTAAATAAACACACATCAGAAAAGCAGCAACAAAGGATGCCCAGGAGGGGCGCAAAGGGGAAAAAAAAAGTGGTGGAAGCAACTTCAGGAATAGGAGGGATTACAAACTATGGTCTATTCCAACAAGAACGAAGGGTCGGACAACCCCTTAAATGACAAGCACTCTGCATTTGTATGCAAGCAACATGAACAATGTAGAGACTGCCTAAGCAGTGTGTTTGTAATATGTGTAAAGGATAATGTAGAACCGTATGCATTTGTCTCCCAGGCTTTTTAATTATTTGTACTCTGGCTCTGACAAGATGAACCATACAGCCTGTCCCAGACATTATTTATTTTATTTTATTTATTTATATAGCGCCAACAGATTCCGCAGCGCTTACAATTATGGGGTACAAACAAAGACAAGTATCAGACATAATATTACACAATAACTATTCAAACAAGAGGTGTGGGGATATGTTGAGGATATGTTGAGGATATGTTGGGATATGTTGAGGATATGTTGAGGCCAATTAGAGAATGTTATAGGCCTGTCTGAAGAGATGTGTTTTTAGGCCACGCTTGAAACTATGATGTTGTTGTTGAGTCTGAGGGATTGAGGGACAGCATGAATATGGGGAGTGAAAGACAGATCAGAGTCAAGTATAACTCCAAGACAGCGAGCCTGCTGCCCAGGAGTTATGGTAGTACCACATACCGAGATGGAAATGTCAGGGTTAGGTACAGTATCAGTTGATGGAAAAAAAACAAGAAGTTCTGTTTTAGAAAGATTTAGTTTCAGATATAAAGAGGACATGATGTCTGAGACAGCAGAGAGACAGTCACTGGTATTCTGTAGGAGTGTAGGGGTGATGTTGGAGGAAGAGGTATAGAGTTGGGTGTCATCAGCATAGAGGTGGTACTGGAAACCAAATCTACTGATTGTTTTTCCAATGGGGGATGTGTAGAGTGAAAAGAGTAGAGGACCCAGGACCGATCCCTGGGGAACCCCGACAGCAAGGGGAAGAGGAGAAGAAGTAGAGCCAGAAAACAACATGCTAAAGGAGCGGCCAGAGAGATAGGAGGAAAACCAGGCGAGAGCAGAGTCCTTGAGACCGATGGAGCGGAGACTACTGAGGAGGAGTTGGTGATCCACAGTGTCAAAAGCCGCAGACAGGTCCAAGAGAATCAGTAAAGAGAAATTGCCATTTGATTCGGCCATCAGAAGATCGTTAGTGACTTTGGTTAGGGCCGTTTCTGTGGAGTGAAGGGAGCGGAAACCAGACTGTAAGGGGTCAAGGAGAGAGTTCTCGGAGAGATAGCAGATAAGGCAGGAGTAGACCAAGCGTTCCAGGAGTTTGGAGATAAAGGGGAGATTTGAGACGGGTCGATAGTTGGCTGCACAGGACGGGTCCAGAGATGTTTTTTTCAATAGTGGGTTATCATAGAGTGTTTGAAGGAGGAGGGAAAGACCCCAGAAGAGGGGGAGAGGTTAAAGATTTTAGTTAGGTGACAGCTGATAGCAGGAGAGAGAGACTGGATGAGGTGTGAAGGCATGGGGTCACTAGAGCAGGTAGTGGGGGGTGCGGAGGAGAGGAGCCTGGAAACCTCATCCTCTGTTACAGGCTCAAAAACTGAGAGTGATGAAGAGGAGACGTGGCTGGGAATTGGATCAGAACTTTTAGGGGACTTGGAGAGGATTTCATCACGAATGTCATCGATTTTAGTTTTGAAGTATTTGGCCAGGTCTTCAGCACAGAGATCAGTGATTGGGGTCTGTACTTTAGGCCGAAGGAGAGGGTTGAACGTGTCGAAAAGGCGTTTTGGGTTGTTAGACAGAGAGGAGACGAGGGAGATAAAATATGTTTGTTTGGCGAGAAGAAGAGCGGAGTAATAGGATTTAAGCATGAATTTATAGTGCAGACAGTCTGAAGAAGTCTTAGTTTTCCTCCACAGACATTCAGCACACCTAGAGCATCGCCTGAGAAAGCGGGTTGTTAGCGTGTGCCAGGGTTGCTGCCGTCTGTGTCGGGAGGTTCGTGTTTTAGAGGGTGCCATTTGATCCAGGGTAGACTTTAGGGTGTCATGGTAATGTTTGGATGCTAGATTAGGGCAGGAGAGAGAAGAGATTGGTGATAGTGAAGATTGTAGAATGTCTATAAATTGACTAGTGTTTATGGCACGCAGGTTTCTGTAAGTGTACAAGGTTGGAGTGTCCGGAAGAGGATAGGAGTTACTGATAGAGAAAGAGAGAAGGTTGTGGTCAGAGAGCTCAAAAGGAGAATTAGTGAATTTAGAGACAGAGCAAAGTCTAGAGAAGATCAAGTCCAGTGTATTCCCATCCTTGTGTGTGGGAGACAGAAGCCGAGAGGCAGAAGAGGAGATTGGGGTATCAATGGGTATATTAAAATCACCCATAATGAGTGTAGGTGTTTCTGAGGAAAGAAAGTGAGGGAGCCAGGCGGCAAAATGATCCAGGAACATTTGGGGAGGACCAGGAGGACGATAGATGACCGCCACTCTGAGAGACAATGGGCGGAATAGCCTGAGGGTGTGGACCTCAAAAGAGGGAAATGTGAGTGAGGGTAATGAGGGGATGACTTGAAAAGTACAGTGTGGGGCTAGAAGTACCTCAACTCCTCCGCCATGCCTGGTGTCAGATCTAGGGGTATGGGAAAAGTGAAGGTCACAATAAGATAAAGCAGCGAGAGAAGTAGTGTCAGAAGGTTGTATCCATGTTTCTGTGAGAGCCAGCAGATTAAGAGAATTAGTGAGAAATAAGAATAGCTAAGACATAAGAATAGCTGAAAACACTTTACACCAGCCTTCCTGAACTCACATACAGCACTGACAACTCTTCTTAACATTTAGGAAGGCTTTTTATTATCTAAACAAGATTAACAAACAAAAAATAGATTTTCACCTGGCATGGGAAACTTGATGGGTTCTACATACGTCCAGGAACATAATCGCAGCTCATGCATGCTACCCAGGGTACTAAGATTAAATTTGCCCACTTTAGAGTAGGGTCACATGAGCCATATTTTGCTGCATATTTGCTACTGCGTATTTTGATACCCATTAACTTCAATACCCATTAACTTCAACTGCAAAATAAGCTGCTGTAAGCGGCACATGAGGTCATGTAACATGTTATAACTGGAGGTACACAATAAGTCACATAACATGTTATACTGTCTTTCCCCAAAAATTAGACATCCCCAAAATAAGGCCTATTGTGCCTTTTGAATCCAGGCTAAATATGAGGCCTCCCCCGAAAATAAGACCTCCTCCCCTGAAAATAAGACCTCCCCCCTGGAAATAAAACCTCCCCCCAAAACAATGCCACTCCCCCCCCCCTGAAAATTCAGTATCGGTATGTGACGGATTTTTCTGTAGTGTATCGGCGGGCGGCGCTTCGCAGATCAGCGATTGCCGGCAGTGATCTTCAGCCGCAGCGAGCGTCCACAATGAGCTGCGGCCGCAGCGAATGCCTGCAGAGAGCTGTGGCCGCAGCGAGAGTCACAGTCAGCTCTCTCTGGATGATGAGTGATGCTTCCCCCCCCCCCCCCAGCCTCACCCCTGTTCTGTGCCAGTGGATTCAATGGATTCAATCCACTGGAACAGCGATAAATGGGTAGGGGGGTAGGGAGAGACTAAATCCATAGTCCACTGGCACAGGAGTGGGGGGAGGGGATTACTTGCTGTAAAATGGCACAGGAAGATCAGAGGGGGGGGGGGATTGAAATGGCACAGTGGTGGGGAGGGGGATCACTTAAAATGACACAGAGGAGATTAGAGGGGGGAATCAATAAAAATGGCACAGGAGGATTTAGACACCCCCTGAAAATAAGACCTAGCTCAGGTTTGGAAGCAAAAATTTATATAAGACACTGTCTTATTTTCGGGGAAACAGGGTACCTGAAGGTACACCATAAGACACATAACATGTTATAACTGGAGGTACACAATAAGATTCATAACATGTTATAACTGGAGGTACACAATAAGCCAATGTACGCTTGATTTTATACATGGCATTTTTCCAAAAAGAAACTAGAAAAGTGTTTTCTTTTACATATTGCATGCACAGACAGGTGTATCACAGACAGACATGTCATTTATTTACGCGGCTGGAAAAAATACATCAGTTTGTGTTTTTTTTTTTTGTAAATTGTGTGCACACACAACCACTTTCCAATACGTCCGTATTTATGCTGCAGATCTGCTGATGCAGATTTTGCTGCCTGTTGACTTCAATGGGTAGCAAAATCTGTGACAGCAAATCTGTAGCAGAAAATATGCATAGCCCTAGGTTACTTTCAGACACACTTTTTGCCAACTGAACCGCAAAACGCCACTAAGTGAGAAAAAGACACCACAAACAAAAATGCTATGTTGGTACAGCATTTCATAATTCCCTATTGACTTATGTGATAGCCTGGGGGATGTAGAGTATGGGGGGTGTAGCTGTGCAGTAATTAAAGGGTGCTTGTTCACCCTTGCTATTCGTGACGCCAGGGTGGGGGCTCCTCAATAACGCTTGTCCTACCGCCACCCTTCCCAAGAGCAATAGGGAGGTAGAGAAGAATAGATTGTCCACAACCGGAGAGTTTTCTGAAACAGTATTAACTTTTACTGAAGGTTTTCTGCAAGCTTCAATAACATAACAGTCTCTAAGCATAACAACGGCTTTCCTTGGAGATTGACAAAGGTTGGGACTTTAGCATTTAGAGTCTTTTAGTACTGTGCGTTGTTCCACTGGATTTAGGGGATTTAGTTGCGGTCCAGTAGTCACGCTAGCATTAGTGGGGATTTAGATTTGAACTCACAGTTTTCGTTCAGCTGAGGCCGGCAGGTTTTTGAGGCCTAGCGTGCCTTGAAAGTTGCGCAGAACTGTCCTGTTAGTCCGCCATCCACGAGAGCAGCAACCCAAGAGAGCGATAATTGGACGCAGCTCCCTTATATGGGCAGGGGCTGGACTAATGCTAATTGGTCCATACTGATGTCAATCACCATTACAAAGATTTGTGGTTAACACATGACCTAAGGACCTCCAAAGGTCCTCCAACATACCATAGAGGTTATTAGCATGGTCACATGACCGAAGGTCCTGCGACGCTGAACAAGGTAAGTACTGTCATGCATTTTGTGAAGCCCAAAAAATGAATCACTATGTTTTAATATGTTTCATGAGTGGTAGCGGGGAAAAGGAATCCGATCCTGGCGCTCACCCGTGCGGCAGCTGAGGAAATGATGTCAGGAGCCGTGATGAGGTAAAAGATGCACTTTATTTTGGATAAAGCAGGGACTACGCGTTGCGAGGGGACAGGCTCCCCTCTTCCTCAGGTCCAATCATAAGGGCTAGGGGGTAGGGCTTGTGTTTTAAAGGGAAAAAGCCCGCAAATTTAGGTGCTCATAATCACAGAATACACAATAATGCAAAAAATAGCAGACAAATACATAATATATAAGGATCGTGAGCGATACAAACATGTGGGGCACAAGAATGTTACAAAGGCCCTATGTGAAAACAAAAGATAGGATACGTTCTATATTTAGTATAGTTTCATGCACCAAGTATTGGGCAGTGATACTATACGACATGGTGCACAGGAAGTCCCAGTGGTATGGGGCCATGGACAGACGGCGTGCTTAGTCGCTGTTCAGGCATGGCAGGGACAAACCTCTGGATGGGAGACATAGGAACCGGCAATCCAAGCCCTTCCATTGAATCCAGATGATTTGAGGTGGGTACATGGTTTAGGCAGAAAATAGGCTGGCAGGCCTAAGGGGGGTGGTAATGTCTATAGCTTGATATTAGCAAATGAGCTCAGTTGCCTCAATCAGACCCCTAGGGTGAAGGGCTTTTTCCCTTTAAAACACAAGCCCTACCCCCTAGCCCTTATGATTGGACCTGAGGAAGAGGGGAGCCTGTCCCCTCGCAACGTGTAGTCCCTGCTTTATCCAAAATAAAGTGCATGTTTTACCTCATCACGGCTCCTGACATCATTTCCTCAGCTGCCGCACGGGTGAGTGCCAGGATCGGATTCCTTTTCCCCGCTACCACTCATACTCTCAGACCGTCCGGCCGGACGGGTGGATCGGGGCAGCACACCGTGGATTTCCCCTTACCCATACCAGTTGGGCCCCTTCAAGCTGCAACAGGTGTTATGCTCTCAGCATAACACCACCAGGTGAGAGCATTCCTTACGCTTCCTCACCTGTCACTTGTAATAAGGATAACGGCACATAGATAGGCGCATTGTCCCTTTTTGTCTTTCATACTTCTCTGTTAATATGTTTCATAGCATAATTGCATGATGTCGGCCATTTTGCGTATAATCAAAGTAGGCCACACTTTTGAAGTTCCATCTTCTCTGCATCTATAAATGCCAGTCTGGGGATACAATGCTCCTTGTATCTTCTGTTTATTTATGGTGTTTAGACAAGAGACTAATAAAGGGTCTGGTTACATTCTCTAGACATCACTGCTAAAATTCACCCAAGTAAAGGGGGGTGAGATAACGACTAGTGGTGTATTCCTAAGACTTTGTGAATGTTATCCTGTTTAACAGTTAATTACTCATTTGACTGGACATAAACATTCACACCTCTGTGTTAGAGACCTCCATGACTTTTATCTTTCCAATAAATTTAGGATGTCTAATTCGAGACTCAATGTCTGTGGGAATCCAGGGTATAGGTGTCAAAAAGTAATCCCTGTCTGTTAAATATTGGTCCATTCGTCAAAGTGTGGAATGTGGTTTAAGACCAATTATTGACTGTTAACCCTTAATGGTAATGATGCTAATTGCTTATGCAATAGCAACCCCTAGTCCGGGATGGGTAGTTGACAATACACTGACAGGAAAGGCATTATGGGTGATATGCTCAATGCATTCTGGGCAGTAAAGTGTGTCATAGTCATTACCATATGTACACGCCCAACCTACATTCATTGGGGAATTCCAATTTAGGAGGGTGTGTCTAACTAATTAAAAAGTCTGGTAAACCAGATGTTAGAGGCTCTGAATACTGATAGCTGATACTGATAGCTGATACTGAAGGCTGAACTGCTCTAACTGAGAACGCAAAGACAAAGGGAAGAGGTCTACAAGATGGATGCCATGGAAGCCATGTGAGATTCCAGATGCCGGACTGATCACACGGTACCGACCCAATGGCTGTCCCTGACGATGAGATGGACCGTTCAGTGTTCCTCAGAGCAGAAGTAAGGTTCTTACAGAGTTTTGGTAAGAGACAAAAAAATGGTATTCCATTTAATTAAGACTAATTGGGATAATGTGGATAGAATTATATCATTTAGATTGGCAAATAAATAAATTTAATTAAATAATTAATTATCTCAATATTGAGATCATAGTTTTTAGGATATTGTGGGACTTCATTCTACCTGCAGAAGAATCAAGACTCATAATCTATCAAAGCATTAAATAATTGCTTAGACATATTGATAGAATTCCTACTCGCCAATTTAAGTATTATATGTATATTCCCACACAGGAAACTTGTTTCAAGTTCTTCCTCCTAAAATATAGAGCAAGATCATATATCTCTGCTAATTGTCTTAATGTCTTACCAAGATATATAGAAAAATAGTCCAGAATGGGGGGAAGTATATCATAGTTCTTCCATGTATATATTCTTAGATGGATTTCCCCATTCTTGGAGTCATGTGATTTGTAGTGGTTAGAAGGGGGCGGAGTGTAGCTAACATTCCATATTGATGTCTAATGATTAGATATTGCCCACCTTAATATCATGAGGTTCCTCTAAATAGAGTGATATGTAACCTTTTTCTTATGTGATATTCTAACCTGGTAGCTTTTGTTTATTTTAACAAGTTGCTTACTACTCACATGTATTGTTCTACTAAATGTAGTCAATTAACAATCTTATATTGTTTACTAATATCTAATTGATATTCATTTGCATATATCATTGTGTTTATTACTCATTTATGTTTATAATCTTATAACCAATAAATCTGCATACTTTATAATACCTGTGTATTATTGTATATTGCAAAACTACATCCTTAAGCGTTAATGTCATCCCGTCATAAAAAGAACTTGTCAATATCTGAGGAAATAGTCGGACTCAGATGTGAATTGTATTGATTAGCTTTGTCTACAATTCAGCAGGTCATAATTTTGATATTTTTAATAATTTTTATAATTAATAATTTTTCATAATTAATAATTTTTTTATGACCATAATTCATAATTTAGTTATTACCGCCCGACAGTACTATACATTACTATAAAATATATATAATTATTAAATATATACATATATTATTGTTAGAGATAGACTTGAGGAAAGGCGACTAGGGGCTGTCCCACCTGAGGAACCCTTCCTGAACGTAGTTACTCTGACTTTGGGGACCTCTACACTAGGTACTGTATGCAATACAGTACCGGGACACCACACTTACAGCTAACATCTGGCCACAGTGTTTTTGCCCCCTAAATGATGGCCTTTTTTGTGGGGAGGGGGGGGAGAATGTTTGCAAATGTACCCTTAGACTTTTTATATTTAACACAAATTATACCATACAAGGCTCACATAATAGTTAAATATAATGCACACATATATGCACCAACTAGATACTTCCATGCCGACAAATTGTCAAAAATATGTTGTGTGAAAACTTAGCCTTAGGCCATGTTCACACATTCTGCCAGAGATTCCAGAGCAGAAGAATCCCCTGGATTTCAATGGGATTCTGCTGCATCCAGAAATTCCGGCACTCGCACTCTCCAAAATGTCCGCACTGAGATTTTCCATTTGGTCATTCCGGACATGTGAACATAGCCTTAGGCTGGTAACCAGTGATGCAGCTGCCCAGCAGTCCCACTCTACATTTAGTCAAATAAAGAGGTAACGGGGCCGTCATTTCCTCATAAACACTTCAATAGACTACCTGGATGAATTGTCAAACAGGATTGCTGGCAGCTAAGTGTCAGGTCACCAAAGCCCCATGCCCAAACTAAAGCCAATGGGTCTCTGGCTGTGAATGCAGCCATTGTTATACCACTTAGAGTTTTCCATTAAATCGCATATACATATTTAGGCAATAATGTGTTCACAAATTTCTTTTAAAGGGGTTGTCCGGGCATGCTGGGAGTTGTAGTTTTGCAACATCTGGAGGTCCGCAGGTTGAAGACCACTGTTAGAGGAAGTTGTACTCACCTGTCCCCGCCGCTCCGGCAAGGCCTCTGCTTCCCCGGCATCCTAGCTCTCCGTCGCCACCATCACGTCGCTACGCATGCCGCTCCTATTGGATGATGGGACGGCGTGTGCAGCGACGTGATGACGACAATGGAGAGCCCCGAGGACAGGTTAGTGATCGTCAGCGGACCACACGGGGCACCGTAAATGGCTATCCGGTGGCAGCTGAAGCAGTCTGCGCTGCCAGATAGCCGTTTATGAGATGGCCCCGACATACAAAAGCATTGTATGTGGATGCTGCTTTCAACATGCGATGGCCTCTGAGAGGCCATCATATGTTGAAATGATCGTATGTTGGGGCCATCGTAGGTCGTGGGGTCACTGTATTTTAATAGTTTTGACAATTACACACACACCGTGATACCTAATATGTTTAGTTTTATTATGTTTACATGTTTTTTATATGGAAAATGGGAAAAAGGGGGTGATTTGAACTTTTAATATGAAAGGGGTTTATGGGTGTTTTTTTTTTAAATTTATTACATTTTTTTTTACACCTTATTAGTCCCTTAGAGACTTTTAGGAGGAATCATTAGATTCCTCATACAAATCAGTGAAGTTTCATAGAACTTCATTGATCTGTGTGCTCTGCGATCATAAGGTAGAGCCTGGTCCAGTAAGGCTTTATCAAACGATGAGCCACAGGCAGCGGAGGAAGAGAGGTAAGCCCTCTTGCTTACCTCTACAGTGAATCACTTCCCTGCAATCGTGCTGCTGGGGGGGGGGGGGGATTATGGCGATTAATCACACTGGACCACCAAGGAGCATTAAAAGGTCCATTGAGACCTCTAGACAGCAGTAATCTGAAGGGTTAATAGCCGGCTGCGGTGATAGCTACATGCCGGCTATTAGTGGCCCACTCCATACCCGGCAGCCCCCAGCTGATTCCTGTAGGCTGCCGGGTATGGAGTGGGCATGATTCAGGGGCCCACTCCATACACCCTGAGCGGCACCATGAAGGACTAGGTCCGTCATGAGTCACAAAAGGGCCAAAAATATTCTCAGGGCGGCAATTTGCGGAGTTTGATAATTGTGCCAAAAGTTTTGTACAATAATCTATACAGACATATTTTAGAAAAAAACACAAACTGAAACTGCGTAGAGGTGCAAAATACTGGCATACCGTTTTTATAATATGCCAGTTTTAGTTCAACTTCAAGTCAAGAAATTTTTTCTTTTTTTTTTGCAGAATCTTTTTTTCTCTTGTCAAGTCTTCGTGAAATGCATCCTTTTATCCATCATGAAATCCATTATAGTTAACATTTATGAAGAATTTGGAGGCAGCAAAGCACATGCAGTTAACACGAGTCAACAAGAATTTGCCATAGAAACCTAGATGTTTTCGCTGTGTGTTAGATATTCTGTAGATATTCTTCACTGCTGAACCGAAAAGTATTGGTCTATTTATAGTTTCGAAAGAAAAACATGTTACATTAATGAATGTCTCAAAAGAAAACAATACTGATCCTGTCCACTCCTCTTACAAACAAAGTCAGATATTCTAAAGATGTTAGGGAAAAGCCTCGCTTCAGTGTATGGTTGTCATAGAGGGGGCCAAAGCCAGAGTATAAAGCCACTACATAAACAGTAGTTCTTGCTCTGGAGAACCTGGTCCTCTTGACAGGGCAGTATTTAAAGTTCATGCAGCCCCTGCACTTATATTGCTATATTGATTTATTGATATTTTTTTCAGAAAAAGATAGGGTTCATGTAAGGGGTCTCAGTGAGGAATGTGGTGGCCCAGTACAGAAGTGGCCATTCTATGCACTGTTGGTCCTATCAGGTGGACTCAGTCCCAGTCCCCTGGTCCCCACACTCTTCAGAACTCTCATTGCCCCTACAGAGTTACTGTATTGCATTATGTTTTAATCTACGGTATCTTTAAATCCTGTTGTTAAGTCCTATGTAACCAAGGAAGGAAGGTGTAAGTGACCAGGTGACTTGTTGGTGACCTATGGCACCCCTCCAAATTGCTCCTATATATAGCAGGGAGTAGCTAGCCTAGTCAGCTTAGAGTTGTAGCTGAGGTACAGTCAAGTGTAGCTGAGAGTGTCTGGTGTTCCTGAGGGAGACCAAGGCCTAACCATGCAGCCACTATCCGTGGAACCCCCTTCTGGGGAAAGTTAAAGCCTGGTAAGCACAAATACAGGGGAGAAGTCTAGTCAGCATAGTCAAGTCTGTTAAGTCTAAAGTCAGCGTGGGTTGCATAATTGAGTCTAAGTCCACTACAAGTCCCAACAAGCCTCCTAAAGTTCACTGGTCATCTCCTTCGGCCTAAACTGAGCTGTAAAGACTTTATCAACTGTCTGCCTCAGTAAAGCTGCCATTGTTCCATTACCTTGTGTCGGAGTGATTATTTACCCCGCGCCTGCCCCAGGAACCAACGGCCATACCCTGGGTGGTGTAGAGGATAACCATGACCTGGTGTGACAAACAATAAGGGTTAATACCATCTGCCCTAAGGGTTATAACATCTGCCCTTCCAACACCCTCTACCACAACTTTTGGTGTCCTACGAACAGGTTACGGGTGTGTGCCTTGTACCAAAAATACCCCACCCAGGCTGAACTGTGTCCAGTATTGCAAAAACCACACATTCGGTGCAACAGAAATTGCGCCAGAATTGTACGGGAATTTGTCAGTAAAAACTCATATGAACCTCTGCAGTCTGCAGGAAGTTGGCGAGCAGAGCAAGATGGCAGAAGCACAGGACAGCACGAGGTCTGTGAGTCCCAAGATGGTGCCCAGTGCCCCGCAAAGTAGCAGTGGCCACGGCTCAACTGTTCCAAGAGCTGGCGGATTGGCTGCAGAAGCTATCGATCAGAGCAGAAGAGGCATTCTTGCAAGTACCACTGCCGGAGGATGATGAGCAGTGGCCAGCAACTCCTGAGGGCGGAACTCCTGCATCATCAAGAGGAGTGTTGCTGGTGAGACTGTCTCCACACCATCGTTCCTGGGCTGAGATACCTACAGAGGAGTCTGATGTGAGAACTCCGGAAGCCACATTTTCTACCACTTCCAGCCAGTCCAGCCCAGAGTTCACCCCCCAGGCCCAAAGATCTACTGTACGCCTCAGATCACCCCCACTTCCAGAGTGGGTATTCGGCGATGAACCTCAACTAATAAAGTACATGTACCAGTACCTATTCCCTCTGCCTGGGAAAGAGCATCTCCCTATTCTAGCAGCAGTGTCCAAGAGGGCCAGGCAGGAGGCCCAGATAGCTGCAATAGTGGAAGAGATGAGGATGCAGAGGAGACATAAATATAGCCCTAAAGAATTGCCCTATGAGGTGCGGCAGGCTCAGCAATCAGATACCAAAAATTTGGAGCATTTGTATATCCGCTGGATCACCCCAGAGTCAAAGATCCACCCCTGGAGAGGCAAAGAGCCACAGTGGTCAAGTTCGACATAGTCCGGGGCTTTGGCACCTTAATGGACTGCTAACATGGGGGCACCGTTCTTGTAAATCGGCAAGCGGTCACAAGAGATTACCTCCCCACACATTTGCAGAGCTTGGAGATAGTGGAGTACACCCCACACCGCAGTGCAAGAGGGGAATGGGGGCAGCTGTTACCAGACCGAAGAACCCCACACAGCTCCCCTCTGTCTGTTTTCCCACGGAGGATTGGGAGTCAGATCCTTTTGGTTTACTACCTCCTTGAGTCAACTAAAGTGCCTCAGCTTACTCCTGCTGGGGAGGAGGTTTGGCCAGCCCAGCAGGCACCAACACTTTGTCCTCCAGTGGCGCAAGCTGCTGCGGTACAGATGGTGGTAACAGTGAGCCCCACCATCACTGATTCCAGGTTATCCCAAGTGTTGTGGAACACCACAGTCAGTCCCTTGGAGGGAGCACAGTCCCGGTAGTCCCCGCTACACGTCTTCAGCCCAGGAAGCACCTTGACAGGCGAGGCTGGGATTGCAAGTTTCCTGGATAAGTCATATGTCCTCTTATTGTTTTCTTTATACTACCAGTCGTGAGACTAAAGTTGTTTTGTGGTATACCACTACTGTTTTGCAGGTCCCGACGTAAAGTTTAAGCAATGTGCCTGGCGAACCAGCCAAGAAGTACAGCATAACCAAAATTTGTAAGCTTATGTGCCCGGCTTCGGCCGTGATCCTTTACTACAAACTCTAAGTACCTGGAACTGTAGAGCGGTACTAAAATTACTACAAAAATTGTAATATATTGTTTTGATGTCTTTTGCATAAATGTATGCACTACATAATATTGATGTGAAGTTGATTCACTAGGACCACATTGTAATAAAGTGTACATAAAATGTTTACGCGCTTGTCTATAGTGGCTAATGTTTTTCTACTAGCTATGGCAGCTGTTCAGGAAGTATCCTGAACACAACAGGAAAATCATATCTATATACCTCTTGCCATAAAATGCACTAAGTTGGTGTACATAACACCTATAGATATAATAGTCAATAGTAAAACGTAGTATTACGTTAGGATTGTCTAATCTCCAGCAAATGTTGCCACTGTATAATTTCGTGGACAGATAGAGAGTCAGCACCAATGTAAAATAGTGAGTAGTGTACATATTACATTTTGTGTATATAAAATAGTCATGTGTAACATTAAGATAGGACTGTTAGCTTATAGCCAGTATCGTCATACTCAGTCCATAAAAATATAAAGTGTCTAATGCTTATTGTTTTACTGTCCACTGTGCACAGGGTTCTCTTGTGGTCAGAGAGAGCACCTGGTGAGCGTAAGTAGCAGAAAGCAGTGGCAAAGCACTTGTATATATACTTTTGTCATGTATTGTCAAACATAAAATGTCAATATAACTGCTGGTCTGTTGTCATGGGGAGAAGTAGCGTACTTACTTCCCTGAAGATATTACAGTTAGATGATTTGCAGGGAAGCGGTGTAAGGGTTAATCCTGCTGTCTTGCTGATGCACTTTACGCAGTGACAGTGAACCTGATGCAGATTACTGATTGGAGCATATGTAGGCAGCTACTTACATCCAGTAGCTCTCTGCAGGATGGACGGGTCAGGGGAGGAGTAGGTGCCTGCTTACTCTCTGGTGCAGCTGTCTGTGTCTGAATACATCTGCGCTAAAGCTGCAGCCTCTGTCTACTTCTTGTAACGCAGAGCGCTCCGGGTCCCGCTCCTCCCCCGGAGCGCTCGCAGCGTTTTGCTCCTGCTTGCAGCGGCCCGGTCAGACTCGCTGACCGGAAGCGCTGCTCTGTGTCCCCCGGCGGGGATGCGATCCAAGCGGCGGGACGTGCCTGCCCGCGGGTATCATCCCGTTCCATTCACCTGCCCCGTCCTCCTGCTCAGTCCCGGCGCATGCGGTCCCGCTCTCTAGGGTGCGCGCGCGTGCCGGGTCTCTCATATTTAAAGGGCCAGTGCACCATTAATTGGTGCCTGGTCCAATCAGTTCCCAATCACTCCCTACACATATAAACCCACTTCCCCTTCCTGTCCTTGCCAGATCTTGTTGCCCTAGTGCCCTGAGAAAGCGTTTTGTGTATCCCAAGCCTGTGTATCCAGACCCTTTGCTGTTGCCCTTGGCTACAAACCTTTGCCGCCTGCCTTGACCTCTTGCTACGTTCCGACCTTGCCTTCGCCTTGTCCTTGTGTACCACGCCTATCTCAGCTGTTAGTGAGGTCGAGTTGCTATCAGGGGATACGACCTGGGAGTTACCGACGCAGCAAGTCCATCCCGCCTTGCGGCGGGTTCTGGTGTAAACCCGTAACTTCTTAGAACCGGGCCCACGTCATCGCCTCACTGACACAGAGGATCCACTACCCGCATACCAGTCCGGTTCCTGACACTTCTGCATTTGGCCAACGCTCCAAACCCCTCCAAAAATACTGGTTTTAATAATAAATCTGGGATGAGGTGGGTGAGGGAGTGTAACTGTATACTGTATGTAGCTTTAGTTACAAAAAGTATACAGTTACACTCCCTCACCCTCCTCCTTTAGTTTAGTTATTGTCAGGAAGTACCACCCTAGGCACTAACCACCAGTGCCTAGTGGTAAAAATGGCCATACCACTTGACTAATTTAGGTTGCAAGAGGGATGTCCAAATTAAAGGGGTATTCCGGTGGAAAACTTTTTTTTTAAAATCAACTGGTGCCAGAAAGTTACACAGATTTGTAAATTACTTCTATTAAAAAATCTTTACCCTTCCAGTACCTTTTAGCAGCTGTATGCTACAGAGAAAATTCTATACTTTTTGAATTTCTTTTTTGTCTTGTCCACAGTGCTCTCTGCTGACACCTGCTGCCTGTATCAGGAACTGTCCAGAGCAGGAGAAAATCCACATTGCAAACCTATGCTGCTCTGGACAGTTCATGATATGGACAGGGGTGTCAGCAGAGAGCACTGTGGACAAGACAAAAAAGAAATTCAAAAAGCTGCTAAAAAGTACTGGAAGGGTAAATATTTTTTAATAGAAGTCATTTACAAATTTGTTTAACTTTCTGGCACCAGTTGATTTAAAAAAGTTTTCCACCGGAGTACCCCTTTAAACAACCCTTTAAGAACGTGTTAAGTATGATTATTTTTTTTATGTATTTTACACTCAGTTTTAACCAGATAAGATCCTAAATAACCAAGAACACAATAACATCTGACAGACCCATGTAGAGATAACATGCTGTTCATGACATGTGGCTATGTGCACAGGACTAACCCAACCAGAGAATTGAAAGGAATTCCAGACGTGACAATATGTTGGGATTCTCTCCAAATGTGTCTGTCCAGGGAGTGGTTCCTTTTACAGTCAATAACGTGATCCTGCTGAAATAGGAACGGGCAATCATTTCTCCCCCAAATAAGAAAATATTTTTTGAACCTTGGGAGCAGAACAGACTGTGGGAAAGGATATAAAGAAAAATTCACATAACTTCTTTAGAAAGACTATTATTTATAGCAAAATATTTAACCTATTTACTTTATGGTGTAGCAATTCCCTTTGGTATCAGTGCTGGATCCATCTATTTTTTTCTCTTCACTAACATGCACAGAAATGGTTTACTGTATGTTATGACCAAATCTGATATGTCCCAGCTGTGTGGGCCTATCAATCCTAAAGATACTGGAGCATTAACTGTACCAGATGTTGCTCTACTAGGAATGTATCAAATCCTTGCTATGTCACCTACATGAAAGCAAGAACTTCAAATAAATTCATTGTTTCAGTAAAGCAGCATGATGTTGGGATGTAAGAGAAGAAGCACAGAAAGTGATGGACATCTTAGGGTATGTTCACATGGACAAAATCGGCATGTCTTTTTTTTTTACATTAAAGCAGTGCCAATGTCGGCATCAAAAACAACCCAGGTCACTGTCAAAAACCCAGTTCCGATTGATTTCATTGCGAGGCTGGGAACTTCCTTTCCACATGGTTAAGCTCTGTAGCTCCATTGCAGGTAAAGGGGTTATCCAGGATTAGAAAAACATATCCGCTTTGTTCTAGAAACAGCTCCACTCCTGTCCTAAGCCTGTGTGTGGTATTGCTGCTCAATTTCATTGAGATAATGAAGCAGATTTGTAATACCAAACACAACCTGAGGACTGGTGGGGAAAGCAGTTATATTTTTTTTAATCCTGGACAACCACTTTAAAGGGGTATTCCGGCTTTATACATCTTATCCAAAGGATAGGGGATAAGATGTATGATCACAGGGGTCCTGCAGCTGGGGACTCCCATGATCTCGGTGCAGCCCCCGGCAATCTGTGCTGGGCACTGCCTCCAAGATGTGGACATGACGGCCACGCCCCCTTGGGACATCAGGCCACGCCCCTCCATTCATGTCTTGTGAGGGGGTGTGGGACAGCCATCATGCCCCCTCCCATAGACATGAATGGAGGGGGCGTGGTGTGATGTCACTAGTGGCGGGGTTGTCACATCATGTCCCCGTCTCAGAGGCAGCATCTGACAATGAATGGCGGGGGCTACACCGAGATCGCGGTGGTCCCCAGCGGCAGGACCCCTGTGATCATACATCTTATCCCCTATCCTTTGGATAAGATGTATAAAGCCGGGATACCCCTTTAAGTGCTGTCCCCAAGCACTGGCCTCTGATCCGAGAAAGCTGCAGCAATTCACATGGGCGTGAGTTTTGTCTGAATTTAACCTTCGTGGTGCAGTGAAACTCTTTCGTCATACACATACATGTACAGAAACCAGTAGAAGAGAGAAACAAGACCTAAAGTCTATATTAGTATAGTATAATATGATATAGACTGCGCACTGCACCTGACTTTATCAAACTATTGGAGTGGGTCTCAGCACTGAAACCCCAACTGATCTAAACTTTTGACATATCATATGTGATATGTTAAAATCTGAGTTAAATGACAGCAAGACTGGAAACAGACATAGTGCTAGCGATTTTTTTAAAATTGCTACATGCTCTGGCTATTAAATATACAATGGTTCTATACATTTGCGTACCCCTTCTACCATGTAATCACCAATCACATATATGCTCTGGCTATTGTGTTTTTTTTACAAGTTGTGGCATTTATCTCCCATAGACTTCTACTGGCAGATAAAAATGTAGGTGTACATGTATGTTGGTGAGTTAAAAAAAATAATAATTCTTCAGTAGAAATCTGAGTCACATGATAAAAGAATTACATGACTTATAATGAGAAAAACACAGGGGAAAGAAATGCCACACAAAATGGTCCTAAACCAAAAAGTTTAGCTTTTTTTTTTTTTAAACTGCCACTGCAGTTTTTGAGTCAAACCAAGTGTATTCAAAAGGAATGAAAAATATAACGTAGGGGTTAATACTTCTCCTTCCTATTGTATCCACTCCTGACCTTTGCTCAAAAACTGCAGTGGTAGTTTTCCAAAAAAAAAAAAAAAAAATGCCAGAAAAAACATTTATGGAAACCTGGCCTTATGTTTTTTTTTTTTTAGGCATACTTCCAACTTTTTAAGATTTAAAGGGGTATTCCAGGAAACACTTTTTTTCAACTGGCTCCAGAAAGTTAAACAGATTTGTAAATGACTTCTAATAAAAATCTTAATCCTTCCAGTAGTTATCAGCTGCTGAATTTGAGTTGTTTTCTGTCTGAACACAGTGCTCTCTGCTGACACCTCTGCTTGTCTCAGGAACTATGCGAAGCATTAGAGGTTTGCTATGGGGATTTGCTGCTACTCTGGACAGTTCCTGAGACAGACAGAGGTGTCAGCAGAGAGCACTGTTGTCAAACAACTCAACTTCAGCAGCTGACAACTACAGGAATAATTAAGATTTTTTAATAGAAGTAATTTACAAATCTGTTTAACTTTCTGGAACCAGTTGATGTAAAAAAAAAAAAGTTTTTTCCTGGAATACCCCTTTATTTAACTTCAGGAAGGTTACAAAGAGGTAATAAAAGTCACTCAAAATGTCATGCGCCCATTTTTTTCCCTTATGCCCCACATATTAATATAGGACATACCCCAACCTACAGCTTTTAAAAGACAAATTATCACACAACAAAATGACCAAAAACCAGACCATTTAAAAAAGACAGATCACACTATAGATCCCATATAGATCTTGCACCAAACCCTCCTTTAGACAAACTTTTAGACCAGACTCCCCATACAGTTTTATGAGTAGTAAGGTAGGGTATGTTTATAGGAACAGTGACGCATACGTCTTATACTCCATGAATGTTTATAAAATCTTCCTCTGTACATTGTACCGAGTAAAAAAGCCTAATCCTACCGCAATGCCCCAACATGGTTCCTGATCACATGACAATAACAGCCTGTAAATAACCAATTACCAGCTGCCAGTGATTCTTATGTGTGGTGTCCCGGCACCGCATCCTATACGGTACCTGTGTAGAAGTCCCCATAGCCAGAGTCCCTAGGATGTAGGGATTCTTTGTATCTAGTCCACCCCTTGTCACCTATCATCTAGGTATTACTTATCTAGCAGTTATTTAGGATTTATATAAATATTTGTACAAATGTATATAAATGGTTAATTACCTGTACGGAGTATAGCAGGACCTGCGGGTCACGTGATCAGGTAAACGCTATGTTTTTTTTGCTTAAGGACCTTTGGAGGTCCCTGTGACGTATTTCACCCATCACTCCCTGTGACGGTGAGTGACAGTTGCTTGGACCAGTAAAGGCGGCCCTGCCCCTGCCCATATAAAGGGGCGGCGGCCATTAATCTCTCTCTTGTTCCCGGGCTGTCAAACGAGCAGGATCTGCGCAGCTGTCTTCCGCAGTGAGTTAGGCCCGAGCTTTGCGGCAACGGCTGATCTATTCAGAATCATGAGTGTATCAATCCCTAAGCACTCTGCAAGATCACCGGACCTTATCTATCCCCTAAATCCGTACGGATCTTCGCAAATTACCCTAAATTCTCAGACTATATGAGAAGTCAAGGTCCGCAACAACTGTCAGTCAATGAACTATATAGAGACTGTATTCCTGAGACTGTTACTGTTCATTGGATGTACCGCAAGCATTTAAGTAACGTTATCCCAGTTCAAGTTCAACTACCTTGTGGACCTTCAGTCATTTTATGCATGCACCTATTGTTACTGGGAAGGGCGGCGATTGGCCGGAGAATTACCTGAGCATACTAGCCCTCAGTCTGGCGTCACGAACTATAGGGTTAACCTTAACCCCTCATCTACCGAAACAACACCCCAACTACCATACACCCCCCAAGGGCTACCACAAAGCCTTTTCAGCGTCACGAACAGGATTCGGGTGTGTGCCTACTACAGTCGCCACTAGTGAAAGTGTACTCCCGCCGAGAAAACAAACTTTATTCATGTACTGTGACTTATACTCCTGAGTAAGGGGTTGCGCACACGGTGTTGTGTGGAGGAAGTGCGCATGTAAAGTAAGGGAGGAGGCGAACAGCACAGCGGAGCTACATGCTGTGAAAGGAAGTACTGAAGTTAGCGCGGGGCCTCCCTGTGCACGTGATCCAAAAACCCCACCCCCCGAAGCCCTCGATGCCGCGGAAACCAACAAAAGAGGAAGTTCAGCACGGGAAAAGGCGCAGAGTGCGACAAAGGGTTGGAAGCTGTAAAGAGCCGGAGAAGTACGGGACTTTGAGACATCAGATTGCTTAATTGAAGTGCTATATAGAATCACTTCAGCTACCGATCAACGCACTCAAATTTCAATTAAAAGCTGTTGAGTTTCAAGTCACCGCCCTCAAATTTGAAATATACGCTCTCAAGTTCCAGATTAGAGAACAACTGCGTATCTTCTGGAGACCGCGGAATTCAAGATCTATTTAAAGGGCCAGCATACCAAATACAGAAATGTCAGAACCTGCAGCGCCACAGTCCCCATCTGAACAGCAAGGGGGCGATGCTCCTGTGACCCCACCAATGGGGTCTCCACCCCAAGTCAGAAGGGTGTTGCCACCTTCACCAACACGTTCTACCTCACAAAGACGTGCTCTACCTGTGATCCCAGCGAGGCCTTCATCACAAGCGGAGCAGGACCCAGCAAGTCCACCTCCAGTCTCTCCCTACGTGTTGGGAGCCCCTGTTGCTGCACCTGTCTTCTTGGGGAACCCTGTGTTGCCCACCTACAATGGTGACCCCTTTACCTTGAGAAACTTTAAAGAAAAGTTTTATATTCTCTTTGGGTTTTATACATTACCCCCTCATCAACAGATACAGCTGCTTCTGGGACAACTCCAGGTACCCGCCTTGGAGGAACTTCGCACCTGGCCGGCGGCTGATAAAGCTACAGTGGGACAGATCTTTGAAGGACTTTCTCAAGTGTTTGAATCTCACTCTCCCTCGGAAGTACACCTCCGACTAGATGAACGGCGTCAGAAGCCAGGTGAGACTCTCCGAGCATATGCAGTAGCTTTACAGAGCGCGTTAGAGGCGGTACAGAAGTTGGACGGCATCACGCCCGAGCAGGGCAATCGAGTACTGATGGACCGTTTTATAGAAGGGGCACTGAACAAATGGGACGAGGCCCAACTTAGGATGCTGGCCGTGCAATATCCTGACATGGCTTTCCCAGCTTTTAAGAAACTATCGGTTAAAGTAATAGAGTCGGGACCTCAGACAGAAGAGACTAGTGTTCCCGCTACCGAATCTTCGGGGCTTTCGCCCCAGCTGCCTGTCCCTTCTCAATCTGCCCTGTCAACACCTTCTTCTAGCCCTTGGACAGTTGACTTACAAGACATCAAACAGGACATTGAACAGTTAGCCAAGGCCTTTAAAGAAATGGCTGTACGGCCAAATCCTTCTAGATCTGCAACACCACCACCTAAGAAGGCTGACCCTCGCCCTGTTGGTCCACCTAGTACCCCTCCTGTGAGACCACCTGGGAGTCAGAGACCCGTCTGTAGCTATTGTAACAAGAATGGACACTGGAAGAGGCAATGCTGGGCTTTAAATGGGCGTCCCCTGGGGTCGAGGACCACACCCCAGGAGTAGCGGCTGAAGGTCCAGAATCAACCAGCGACAAGAAGGGACTGTCTATGTATGTAGCTTCTTGTCCTTATGTACAGGTGATGGTTGAAGGTATCCGGTTACAAGCTCTGATAGATACGGGGTCTCAGGTATCCACTATTCCGTAGGGGGTTTTCTATAAGTATTGGGGCCCAGAAAGGTTGTGTGACCCTCAGGAAGCAGAGTTTAGAGTAATTGCAGGGAACGGGAAACCAGTACCCAGGCATGGCTACTGGGAGCCCACAGTGCAGGTGGGAAAGCATGTGTTAGGAAGGCAGGGTGTGATTGTCACCAATGTTAGGGCAGCTGATTTCATTTTAGGCATGAATATTATGAGGCACTGTTTTGATGATATTGTCTGTGCACTGCCTGCATCTCTCCCTCACCTGTCACCCCCAGGCCGGTGAGCTGCCCAACACCACCTCAAAATCCTCCAAACAGAACAGAAGTTCGTGAATCATCAAGAAGAAATCTGTCGAGTAAGGATTCAAGATATCCGAGCCGTTAGTCTACAGCCACAGACGGAGACAGTCATTTGGTGCCGTGCCTGACCCGGGGTGAAAAATCAAGATTACCAAGCGCTCTTGGAACCCATCCTACTGGAAGATTGCCCCTTGGTGCGAGCCGCTAGAAGCTTGGTAACAGTACGTAATGGGAAGGTTCCAGTGAGACTTATTAACCTCTCTCAAGTTGTGGTCCAACTACCCAAGTATACCCCAGTGGCTACCCTGCACCATTTGGAAGTCAGAGATGTGGTCTCGAAGTCACAAGTGGCTCAACGAGGACCTGACCAGAATCCTGCGGAACCTTGGTGGAGCCAACTGCAAATAGGAGGCGAAGATATCTCCAAGGAACAGGTGGAAGGAGTCATCCAGATAGCTAAGAGATATCAGCAAGCTTTCAGCAAGTTTCCCACAGACTTCGGCAGGAACACCATGATCAAACATAGGATTCTCATTGGGGACAATCCACCCATTAAAGAGAGACATCGCCCTGTGGCTCCTGGGATGTATCAGACCATAAAGAAAATGCTCGTGGAGATGAAAGAGGCCGATGTCATCCAGGAAAGCCAGAGTCCTTGGGCTGCACCTTTAGTCCTGGTGAAGAAAACAGATGGGACTATCCGCTTTTGCGTGGATTACCGGAAGTTGAACAGCATAACTCATAAGGATGCCTATCCTCTCCCTTGCATCGAAGAATCCTTGACTGCATTGGGGTCGGCCGCCTCATTTTCCACACTGGATCTAATGAGCGGCTACTGGCAGGTGCCAATGGCAGAAGTGGATAGAGAGAAGACCGCATTTGTGACCCCTATGGGTCTCTTCAAGTTCAAAAGTATGCCCTTTGGACTGTGCAATGCACCAGCTACTTTCCAACGCCTAATGGAGCGATGCTTGGGGCATCTTAACTTCCAGAGTGTTCTGTTGTATTTAGATGTATTTAGATTCATCGTCTATTCTCGGACATATCAGGAACACCTGGATAACCTGAAAGAAGTTTTCCAAGTCCTTATCCAACATGGACTCAAGGTTAAACCTTCCAAATGTCACTTGCTAAAGCCACAAGTACACTATCTGGGACATGTAGTCAGTGCTCAAGGAGTCCAGCCTGATCCAGACAAAGTGAGTGCTGTGAAAGAGTGTCCTACACCCAGGACGGTGCGAGACGTCCGAAGTTTCCTGGGATTTGCTGGATATTACCAGCGCTTCATCCCCCATGTTGCTCAAATTGCTGGACCCTTAACCAAATTACTGAGAGGGACTGCCCGGGATAATTATAATGTGAGGCTCCCCATACAGTGGGCTGAAGAACAGGAAGATGCCTTTCGAGCCCTGAAGTACCTCCTCACGGAACCCCCATTTTGGCGTATCCTGATTACAGCTTGCCGTTCCGTTTATACACAGACGCTAGCTTTGAAGGTCTGGGGGCGGTCTTATCTCAAGTGCAAGATGGCAAGGAGAGGGTGATTGCCTATGCCAGCCGGCATCTCCGAGGTGCTGAGAAGAATGATGCCAACTATAGCTCCTTCAAGCTGGAGCTCCTGGCCCTGGTCTGGGCCTTTACTGGGAAGTTTAAGGACTACCTGGCTGCTACCCCCTTCACGGTCTACACTGATAACAACCCCTTGGCCCATTTGAACACTGCTAAGTTGGGAGCTCTGGAACAGCGTTGGGCCTCTCGGTTGGCCAACTATTATTTCAACATTAAGTATCGCAGCAGAAAAACCAATGTTAATGCGGATGTACTTTCTCGCATGGCCCCGGGAGAAGCACCTCCTGCTGAGGATGTGTGGGAAGATGTAGAAATGCCTCCCTTCTACCGAAGGTTCGTGTGCCAGAGTGCTCTAACTGCCCAGGCGGATGACGGACCTGAATCTCCCAAAGTCCCTGAAGATCTGTCCACCTGGAAGACACTTCAGGATGAAAGCCGGGTTATCGGGGACCTCCTAGACTATTGCCTCCACAAGAAAGTGCCCACTCTGGTGCGCAAGGCCCATGGGGACTTCGAATTGAAGCGGCTGTGGCGGCAGAGGAATCGCCTGTTCCTGCACAAGGGGCTGGTCTACCGAAATTCCCTGGACCCAGTTCCCGGAGACCCCATACACCAGCTTGTGGTTCCCAGAAGAGATGCAGCCATGGTCCTGAATGCACTTCGGGGTCCATAAGACAGAGATCACCATCAGAAGGAGATTCCACTGGATTGGGATTAGTGTTGAGCGGCATAGGCCATATTCGAATTCGCGAATATTCGCGAATATATGGACGAATATTCGTCATATATTCGCGAATATTCGCATATTCGTTGTATTCGCATATTCGCGTATGCGAAAATGAACATAAGTGAATATTGCATATACAAAATTAACACGCGTAAAAGTTCGCATATGCGAAAATTAGCATATGCTAATTTTCGCATATGCGAATTTTCGCACGCCAGTCTCACACAGTAGTATTAGAGCCTTCTTTACACCACACAAGCTGGAAGCAGAGAGGGATGATCACTGTGATGTGTACTGTGAAGAAAAAAAAACAAAAAAAACGAATATTCGTAATTACGAATATATAGCGCTATATTCGCGAAATTCGCGAATTCGCGAATATGCGATATTCGCGAATAATATTCGAATTGCGAATATTCGCGAGCAACACTAATTGGGATGCATCGAGAAATGGTGTGCCGAGTGCTCCGTGTGCAACGTGATAAAGAACCCCCGAAGGGACGCAAGGGCCCCTTTACATCCCATCTGTACAGAAAGGCCAAATCAAATTGTTGCCTTGGATCATGTGAAGCTGACCCCCACTCGATCTGGCTATTGTCATGCTCTAACCATGGTGGATCATTATTCCAAGTGGGTGGTCGTGGTCCCTGTCAAGGATCTTACCGCCAAGACTGCTGCTCAGCTCTTCTTTCGACATTGGATCCAACCTCTGGGATGTCCCGAATCGGTCCTCACGGATCGGGGAACCGCCTTTGAAGCCCAGTTGTTCCAGGAACTTTGCCGGTTGCATGATTGCAAGAAGCTCCGGACGACGGCCTACCATCCCCAAGGGAATGGGCTCTGCGAGAGGATCAAGTGTTCATCCAAATGCTTAGAGCTGCCTCTGTTTCAAAGCACGAAGAGTGGCCTCAGTTGTTGCCTGAACTCCTAGAAATTTACAACAACACTGTCCACTGCTCTACAGGGTACAAGCCTTTTTTCCTGATGATGGGTCGACACTGCCAATTGCCAAAGGATCGAACCTTTGGGCTACAGTCATCTTTCAACAATTCTCCTCAAGTTCCCCAAGGTTGGGTGTCAGAGCATCAACGAAGAATTGAGGAAGCCAAGGACATTGTTGAGAAGAAAATGGGTGAAGTTCATGAACGCCAGCAGAAAGATTATAATCGACATGCTTCGGCTCAGCCCTTAAAGCTTGGAGATAAAGTGTGGCTCAGGAAATTTCCTAGAACCCATAAATTGGACTCCTTGTGGGAAATGGAGCCATACACCATTACTGCAGTCCCTTATCCTGAAACGGACATGTACGAGATACAGAAAGACGGGTTCGAGCCACAGGTGGTCCACAGGAATAGGATAAAAGTGTGTTTGAAGGAAGATGTGCTTGGCCCATCTCCTCCTACTCCTTCTGCTCCTCCTGATACTTCTACTGCACCTCCAACAAGGCCAGTGAGAGAATATGTGCCGGGAGAAGGAATTCATCCCACTATGGACGTTCCTTTGTGTGAGATAATAAAAATGCTAGTAACTAGATGTCAGATAGCTGCCTATTTGTCTAGTAAGCTTTAAAATGTATAATAAGTGTAATAAAATGTCTAAGAAGCTAGAAACGAAAGGTTAGATAGCTTCCTTAATGTCTAGATAGCATTCATGTCTAGATCGCACCAATGTCTAGATAGCATTCATGTCTAGATAGCACTAATGTCTAGATAGATTTCTATTGTCTAGTCCAAATACTAATAAGGATATCAGAAAATGTAAATGTGTTCAATGTTTACTTAGAATGTATAGCAGAATTAACAGGTATCATCCTGGTTTAGTCCTAGTCCCTCTGCCTTAGGGGACAGGCGTCGAGGTCGACTTGTCTTAAGTAAGGGGGTTTGTGGTGTCCCGGCACCGCATCCTATACGGTACCTGTGTAGAAGTCCCCATAGCCAGAGTCCCTAGGACGTCGGGTTCTTCGTATCTAGTCCACCCCTTGTCACCTCTCATCTAGGTATTACTTATCTAGCAGTTATTTAGGATTTATATAAATATATTTGTACAAATGTTTATAAGTGGTTAATTACCTGTACGGAGTATAGCAGGACCTGCGGATCACGTGATCAGGTAAACTCTATGGTTTTTATGCTTAAGGACCTTTGGAGGTCCCTGTGACATATTTCACCCATCACTCCCTGTGACGGTGAGTGACAGTTGCTTGGACCAGTAAAGGCGGCCCTGCCCCTGCCCATATAAGGGAGCGGCGGCCATTAATCTCTCTCTTGTTCCCAGGCTGTCAAACTAGCAGGATCTGCGCAGCTGTCTTCCGCAGTGAGTTAGGCCCGAGCCTTGTGGCAACGGCTGATCTATTCAGAATCGTGAGTGTATCAATCCCTAAGCACTCTGCAAGATCACCGGACCTTATCTATCCCCTAAATCCAGATGGATCTTCGCAAATTACCCTAAATTCTCAGACTGTATGAGAAGTCAAGGTCCGCAACAACTGTCAGTCATTGAACTATATAGAGACTGTATTCCTGAGACTGTTACTGTTCATTGGATGTACCGCAAGCATTTAAGTACAGTTATCCCAGTTCAAGTTCAACTACCTTGTGGATCTTCAGTCATTTTATACATACACTTATAGTTACTGGGAAGGGCGGCGATAGGCCGGAGAATTACCTCAGCATACTAGCCCTCAGCCTGGCGCCACAAACTATAGGGTTAACCTTACCCCCTCATCTACTGAAACAACACCACAACTACCATACACCCCCCAAGGGCTACCACATATGCATTGGGTGGACTGTGCAAAGATGTATTTTTTGACACTTTTTTGATGATTTGCTGACTCCTTGGCAAGTCTGGGAGATTTATCCTTTGTGGCCGAGATGGAAAAAATTTGTTAAAAATGCCCTCAGTGAAAAATAAAAACATAACATTGCTCTTATATAATGCACAGAACTTTTAAGAATTTATTTCTTCAATGCTCAGCTCTTTGTGCTGTAGACCTCTGCTTTCTCCTAATATAATAAAAGGAATTTGATATCTTTGTCATGTTACAGATGGAGGAGACAGTGGAGCTGCACATTGCTGAACCTTTACTGTTTCTAAAAGCCTGTGAGCCTGTAAGTCTGGGAGATTTGCCGATCTTCCCACATACTGATTGATTCAGGGCCAAGGCTGCTGTAATCACAGGACTTTATTTACAATCTATTTTCCTCTACAAGAAGTAGGAAAGGTTTTGAGTAAGGTATTCAAAGTATTCAATCTAGCTCTCTCTTTCTGCTCCTATATCTGACATCCAAAAGAAGAGAACAAAGGGCGGTAATAATTTACTTCTATTATGCGTTATAATTATATGATGGAATATGCATCCTGCAAGTTAATGAACAGCAAAGAACGCTCATTTTTACGGTGATTCTAGAATTTAATCACAGAGGTGTATATTCTAAGTGGGTCAGTGGAGATGCATGCTCCACCCAACACTATGACAGTACTCAGCATGCTATACCACCCATTCTCTTGTGGCTGTGCAGTTTATAATTAAATTAGTTGTTTAGTGGGTGTGGTGTGAATAATGCCCAGTACACTGGTACTCCTGTAAGATGTCAATTGCTAATAGCAGACTTAGTATGAAGCATATGTGTAGGTGTTTAAAGAAAACCCTGTCAGCACAAATTGGTGGCTGAAATTATAGGCAATTAGCAAGACAGCCCCAATAAAGGAGTGGTTCTACAGGTGGTGACCACAGACCACTTCTCACTTCCTATGCTTTCTGGCTGATGTTTTGGTCACTTTTGAATGCTGGTGGTGCTTTCACTCTAGTGGTAGCATGAGACGGAGTCTACAACCCACACAAGTGGCTCAGATAGAGCAGCTCATCCAGGATGGCACATCAATGCGAGCTGTTTCAAGAAGATTTGCTGTGTCTGTCAGAGTAGTGTGCAGAGCATGGAGGCGCTACCAGGAGACAGGCCAGTACATCAGGAGATATGGAAGAGGCTGTAGGAGGACAACAACCCAACAGCAGGACCGCTACCTCCGCCTTTGTGCAAGAAGGAGTAGGAGGAGCACTGCCAGAGCCCTGACCTCCAGCAGGCCACAAATGTGCATGTGTCCACTCAAACGGTCAGAAACAGACTCCATGAGGGTGGTATGAGGGCCCGACGTCCACAGGTGGGGGTTGTGCTTACAGCCCAACACCTTGCAGGATGTTTGGCATTTGCCAGAGAACACCAAGATTGGCAAATTCGCCACTGGCGCCCTGTGCTCTTCACAGATAAAAGCAGGTTCACACTGAGCACGTGTGACAGACGTGACAGAGTCTGGAGACGCCGTGGAGAACAATTTGCTGCCTGCAACATCCTCCAGCATGACCGATTTGACGGTGGGTCAGTAATGGTGTTGGGTGGAATTTCTTTGGGGGCCACACAGCCCTCCATGTGCTTGGCAGAGGTAGCCTGACTGCCATTAGGTACCGAGATGAGATCCTCAGACCCCTTGTGAGATCATATGCTGGTGCGGTTGGCCTTGGGTTCCTCCTAATGCAAGACAATGCTAGACCTCATGTGGCTGGAGTGTATCAACAGTTCCTGCAAGAGGAAGGCATTGATACTATGGACTGGCCTGCCCATTTCCCAGACCTGAATCCGATTGAGCACATCTGGGACATCATGTCTCGCTCCATACACCAACGGCATGTTGCACCACAGACTGTCCAGGAGTTGGCGGATGCTTTAGTCCAGGTCTGGGAGGACATCCCTCAGGAGGCCATCTGCCACCTCATCAGGAGCATGCCCAGGCATTGTAGGGAGGCCATACGGGCACCTGGAGGCCACACACACTACAGAGCCTCATTTTTTTTTAAACTTTTTCATGTTTTAAGGACATTACATCAAAGTTGGATCATCACTCATCACCACTTTGATTTTGAGTGTGACTCCATATCCAGACCTCCATGGGTTGATAAATTTGATTTCCATTGATCATTTTTGTGTGATTTTGTTGTCAGCACATTCAACTATGTAAAGATGAAAGTACTTCATACGATTAGTTCATTCATTCAGATCTAGGATGTGTTATCTTAGTGTTTTAAGAATTTATTTCTTCAATGCTCAGCTCTTTGTGCTGTAGACCTCTGCTTTCTCCTAATATAATAAAAGGAATTTGATATCTTTGTCATGTTACAGATGGAGGAGACAGTGGAGCTGCACATTGCTGAACCTTTACTGTTTCTAAAAGCCTGTGAGCCTGTAAGTCTGGGAGATTTGCCGATCTTCCCACATACTGATTGATTCAGGGCCAAGGCTGCTGTAATCACAGGACTTTATTTACAATCTATTTTCCTCTACAAGAAGTAGGAAAGGTTTTGAGTAAGGTATTCAAAGTATTCAATCTAGCTCTCTCTTTCTGCTCCTATATCTGACATCCAAAAGAAGAGAACAAAGGGCGGTAATAATTTACTTCTATTATGCGTTATAATTATATGATGGAATATGCATCCTGCAAGTTAATGAACAGCAAAGAACGCTCATTTTTACGGTGATTCTAGAATTTAATCACAGAGGTGTATATTCTAAGTGGGTCAGTGGAGATGCATGCTCCACCCAACACTATGACAGTACTCAGCATGCTATACCACCCATTCTCTTGTGGCTGTGCAGTTTATAATTAAATTAGTTGTTTAGTGGGTGTGGTGTGAATAATGCCCAGTACACTGGTACTCCTGTAAGATGTCAATTGCTAATAGCAGACTTAGTATGAAGCATATGTGTAGGTGTTTAAAGAAAACCCTGTCAGCACAAATTGGTGGCTGACCTGAAGGCACCATTTATTCATTCTTGGGCGGCTGAATGTATGGATGTTGCCTCATTGACCTAGTATAGTTTGTTCTGGAGATTATAAGTAGAAATCTAGTGGATTCATGAAATGCATTTGTTGCTCCTCTTTCACGTTACTGCCTGTCTGTGGTCTAATGATTTCTTCCTGTAGAGGTAATGGAGAAAAGCTGTCAATTACAGGCAAGGGTGGTGGAAGGGTGAAGTAATCAATGCATCTTACTATGGTAACCCGGGTATTAAGTGGGCGGTGACTTGGGAACCAGTGGATTAACTGAGGGGGGATGATGAGTGTAGAAGTGTTTAAGGTCCCAATGGCAAATAATTGAATTACTAGTCCTCTCACCCTTGTGCAGATCATCCCAGTGAAGGTTGGTGCACTGACGATGGTAGTAGTAATAGTCCCCTGGGGCACACTCTGGGGGATGTGGCTGGAACATTTGGGGATCTTGGGGTTAGGAGTGCAGCAATGCAATCAGACACATAGATGCAATAAACAGAACAGTTGTTTACTTACTTCCACAGTAAGTCTTCAGTAGCAGTAAGTAGTGGCAGTACGTCTTCCACAGCAATTGAAGGTGCAGCCTCTTAAGAAGTTACAGCAGTTCAGAACCTAGAGAAGCTCCTTAGGGGAAGCATAGCAGAAAATGAATGGGGTCTAAGACAGCTTATATTTTCCTCTCTAGGGTCATACAAGCAATGATAAACATGCGATACTCGAACTCCAGTGTTTTCTGCAGTATTCAGATCTTAACGAAATACGTAATGTGGTAGACACAAGGTCTCTGGGCCCGGGCTGAAGTTCTGCTGGTCCCAGATCAGCTATGAGGCCCTTGTACAGGCTTATCCTCACTGTCTCTGACAGATCTCAATAGAACTCTCTGCCAGAGGAGGTGGTCATGGTGAACTCAGTAAGAGAGTTAAAAAGGGGTCTGGATGCATATCAGGAGAATAATAACAGGTTATGTATACTAGATTTACAGGGACAGAAGGTTGATCCAGGGATTTATTCTGACTGCCATATTAGGAGTTGGGAAGGAATTTTAACCTCTAGGGACTCATTAGGGATATAGGTTGAACTTGATGGACTCTGGTCTTTTTTCACCCTTATAAACTATGTAAATAAGTAGCCAGGTATAACTGAAGGAGAGGAGGACATACACTACACTGAGCTAAGTAGAAACCCCTTCTCTGGAAGAGGAAGGTTGGGCTAGAAAGACCTTCCCACATTACAAACTGATAGCTTGTTTACCCACACTAACCCAGTAACAGGGTTATAGTGTAGGTGAATTGGATTACAATAAGATATAACTTACTCCGATTGGTGCCACTGTTTAGGTGATAAAAGACGTACACTGCTCAAAAAAAGGAATTGAACACTTAAACAACACAATGTAACTCCAAGTCAATCACACTTCTGTGAAATCACACTGTCCACTCAGGAAGCAACACTGATTGACAATCAATTTCACATGCTGTTGTGCAAATGGAACAGACAACATGTGGAAATTATAGGCAATTAGCAAGACAGCCCCAATAAAGGAGTGGTTCTACAGGTGGTGACCACAGACCACTTCTCACTTCCTATGCTTTCTGGCTGATGTTTTGGTCACTTTTGAATGCTGGTGGTGCTTTCACTCTAGTGGTAGCATGAGACGGAGTCTACAACCCACACAAGTGGCTCAGATAGAGCAGCTCATCCAGGATGGCACATCAATGCGAGCTGTTTCAAGAAGATTTGCTGTGTCTGTCAGAGTAGTGTGCAGAGCATGGAGGCGCTACCAGGAGACAGGCCAGTACATCAGGAGATATGGAAGAGGCTGTAGGAGGACAACAACCCAACAGCAGGACCGCTACCTCCGCCTTTGTGCAAGAAGGAGTAGGAGGAGCACTGCCAGAGCCCTGACCTCCAGCAGGCCACAAATGTGCATGTGTCCACTCAAACGGTCAGAAACAGACTCCATGAGGGTGGTATGAGGGCCCGACGTCCACAGGTGGGGGTTGTGCTTACAGCCCAACACCTTGCAGGATGTTTGGCATTTGCCAGAGAACACCAAGATTGGCAAATTCGCCACTGGCGCCCTGTGCTCTTCACAGATAAAAGCAGGTTCACACTGAGCACGTGTGACAGACGTGACAGAGTCTGGAGACGCCGTGGAGAACAATTTGCTGCCTGCAACATCCTCCAGCATGACCGATTTGACGGTGGGTCAGTAATGGTGTTGGGTGGAATTTCTTTGGGGGCCACACAGCCCTCCATGTGCTTGGCAGAGGTAGCCTGACTGCCATTAGGTACCGAGATGAGATCCTCAGACCCCTTGTGAGATCATATGCTGGTGCGGTTGGCCTTGGGTTCCTCCTAATGCAAGACAATGCTAGACCTCATGTGGCTGGAGTGTATCAACAGTTCCTGCAAGAGGAAGGCATTGATACTATGGACTGGCCTGCCCATTTCCCAGACCTGAATCCGATTGAGCACATCTGGGACATCATGTCTCGCTCCATACACCAACGGCATGTTGCACCACAGACTGTCCAGGAGTTGGCGGATGCTTTAGTCCAGGTCTGGGAGGACATCCCTCAGGAGGCCATCTGCCACCTCATCAGGAGCATGCCCAGGCATTGTAGGGAGGCCATACGGGCACCTGGAGGCCACACACACTACAGAGCCTCATTTTTTTTTAAACTTTTTCATGTTTTAAGGACATTACATCAAAGTTGGATCATCACTCATCACCACTTTGATTTTGAGTGTGACTCCATATCCAGACCTCCATGGGTTGATAAATTTGATTTCCATTGATCATTTTTGTGTGATTTTGTTGTCAGCACATTCAACTATGTAAAGATGAAAGTACTTCATACGATTAGTTCATTCATTCAGATCTAGGATGTGTTATCTTAGTGTTCCCTTTATTTTTTTGAGCAGTGTATAAGAGTGCATTGCTAATATGCTATGCTAGTCCTTTGCGCAATAGAGGCGGGATCAGGTATACAGAACCACCCTGTCTCCATCCCATCTGTTCCAATATGCCATCTCACAGAGTGTAGTTTCTAGTTACCAGTACAGAGTACGGTGCTGCACTGCCGATTAATAAAACTGCGCTCTGACAAAGAAAAGGCTAAATTCAACATTTACATCCATACACTGAGCACCCCAACAGCTATTGAATGGTATCTTCCATTTTCCTGCTGACAGGTTCCCTTTAAACTGCCCATAAATATCACATACTGCAGTAAGGGTTCAGGTTGTTTCATCTGATGTTTGAGCAAAATTATTTTTACTAATAAACAGATCTACAGATCACCTCATTTGTGATCGTCCCTAACAGCCAGACATGTAGAATATATTTCTATTTTAATTAAAAGTTAATATAATGATCAATCTATTACATAAGACATAAGACGTGTGTTAGATGCCCTTTAACTCTTTTTGAACATATGAGCGTAGAAGCTTTTAATACATATTTTATGAAGTGTTTTCTTATTTATACACAGCTATGCTACAAATCACTCAATGCTTTTTTTACTTGGTGCGCAGGCTTCCTGTCCTTATCTTACCAGAGTGGAGAATTGGGGTGGTATTACTAATCAGAGATAAGGGATTTCTTTTGGAAGATGAAAGAGGCTGCAGCTCAAAGATAACACAGCTCCCTCTGCTTAGCGGGGCTGACTTCATACAGGCCTCATGATACAGCTGCTGCCTTTGAGATGGCAAGTGCAAAGTTACTGGCCCTTGTCCTTTAAGTGACAATCTCACAGGCGACCGTATTTTCCCAGTTGCTGGGACCAGAGGAATAAAAAGGAGAGGTAAACAATTATTCTATTTGTTTGAAGTTTATTTTGTATATAATGTAGGAAGTAACCATGTATTAACCAAGGTGGTCCTTAGGATCCATTCACATCATGTTTCAGGGCCATGTCCAAAGTATATGTTGGAATAGCAGCAAAAAGTGTACCCATGGCTGATCCATTACCTTTTTTAGACCAGATATACTCAACTAATGACTAATTTAAAGGAAATCTGTCACCAGTGTCACCTGCACTAACCTGTCGGTGCAGACCGGTAGTGCAGGTGACACTGATGACAACAGTACTTACCTTGTCCCGTTCCATGCAGGGGATATCCGGTAATCTCCTCCATTAGCTTCAGCTCCAGGCCCGGCTTGGGGCATGGGCGGAGCTTAGTGACGTCACTGCTGCTGTTCTCTAGGAGCGGGACCCAGCAGAGAACAGCAGCGGTGATGTCACTAAGCTCCGCCCAAGCTGGGCCCGAAGCTGAAGCTAACAGAGAAGATTACCGGAGATCCTCTGCACGAAAAGGGACAAGGTAAGTACTGTTGTCATCAGTATCACCAGCGCTACCTGTCTGTACCAACAGGTTGGTGCAGGTGACACAGATGACAGATTTCCTTTAAGTCTACTTCACAAATGTATACTTTTTATAGTAGTAGACTACACTTTGAGTCCTGCAGAAAAAAAAAAGTATAAATTCAGGAAATAGGTTAAAGGTAGTCACTAGTAGACTACATTAAGTCTATTGAAGTGACTTGGCCCGCTGGTATGTACCTCAAATGTAGAGCTGGAAATCAGTTTTAAAGGACATCTGCAGCGTGATTAACACTTATCCCCTATCCACAGTAAACAAACCTGTTAACTCTCCTGTCATGTCTACTGTAGTAAATACTTTTTTTTTTTTTTTTTTTTTTTAAATAACAATTCTACAGCATCTTTTACTAAAACCCTGTATTGTGACATTCCTCCTAAATATAAATTGACAGCTGGGTGTAACCATTAGAGCTGACAGTCTCAGGTTGTGTAGGGACACACCCCTTTTGACAAGACCCCAATTATTAATCTATTCATAAATAAATATTTAGGAGGAATAATGGAGAAACGGCATGATGCGGAGAAAGAGAAGATGCTCCACAATTATTTTGTGGGGAATACAAGTATTTAAAGGAGTAGTCCAGTGGTGAACAACTTATCCTCTATCCTAAGGATAGTGGATAAGTTGCAGATCGCGAGGGGTCCAACCGCTGGGGCCCCCCAAGATCTCCTGTACGGAACCCCGACAGCTCGCAGGAAGGGGGCGTGTCGACCTCCGCACGAAGCGACGGCCGACACGCCCCCTCAATACAACTCTGTGGCAGAGCCGGAGCGCTGCCTTCGGCAATCTCCGGCTCTGCCATAGCAATGTATTGAGGGGGCGTGTCGGCCGCCGCTTCGTGCGGTGGTCGACACACGCTATCTGGCTGGAGAGCCGGGACCCCATACAGAGAGATCGCAGGGGGCCCCAGCGGTCGGACCCCCCGCGATCTCAAACTTATCCCCTATCCTTAGGATAGGGGATAAGTTTTTCACCACTGGACTACCCCTTTAATAAAACAAATATGTATCTTTTAATGAAAAATCCTCTCTTTCATTGTAATATTTATAGATTTTTTTTTCATACAGATACAAAGAAAACTAAAACAGAATGTTGTCTATGCAGTACAACATCAGAGCAGCAGGGATACAAGCCAAACAAAACATAAGAGCAAGAGAAGTGACAGGTCCTCTTTAAGAACAAAGCCATTACTGTAGTCCAGTATTTTGTCTTGTCTATGCCCATCTGTTCACTGTGATTTGTCTCCCAGTGCCCAAACTGGATGATTCTTTTATACAATATAAATTAGGGGACATTTTAGTGACAGGAAGATAGTAAGAGTTTTTTTTTGTGTCATTTTTATTCTCATTGTAGTATAACTAGTAAAATGTCCACAATAACAACAATAACCAGACAGACTTTATTATAAGCCAATATAATCCATCAGATATCTGTTGTACAATGGAGTCCATTATAACAGAAGCCATAACTCTTGTATAAGCATAGCTTAAAGGGGTACTCTGCCCCTAGACATCTCATCCCCTATCCAAAGGATAGGGGATAATATGTCTGATCATGGGGGTCCCGCCGCTAAGGGCCCCCGTGATCTTGGCTGCGGCAACCTGCTGTCATCACTGAACAAAGAAAACTCGCTCTGTGCATAATGACGGATGATACAGGAGCCGGAGCATCGTCACGTCACTGCTCCGCCCGTCGTGACGTCACGGCCAACCTCCTTAATGCAAGTCTATGGGAGGGGGCGTGAGTTTGCTCTCTGCAGTGATAACAGTGGGGTGTCGCAGCCGAGATCACAGGGGTCCCCAGTGATCAGACATCTTATCCCCTATCCTTTGGATAGGGGATAAGATTTCTAGGGGCAGAGTACCCCTTTAAATACACCTTTTAATTACCGATGTGGTTTACACACACACACACACACACACACAAATGCCCAAAAACAGGATCTGCAGGATAGGGAATACGTTTCTGATCGCAGGGAGTCTGAGCAGTAGGACCCCTGCGATTTCCCACACAGGGCCCTGGCTGGGCCCCAGCTCTACTAATGCAAATTTTGTACCCAGCACATCAGCTGGTTGAAACATGCCCCTTTCATTAATCTCTATGGTAAAGGCAGGGACCAATGTGTGTCCGCCTCCCCCATAGAGATGAATGGAGGGAGAGTGTTTCGACCATCTGACTTGCTGTGTGCGAAATGTCATTTCATGGAGCAGAGCCAGGGCCGAGCTGCAGGGCCTGTACGGAAGATTGCGGTGGGTCCCAGCGGTTGTCCTGTGGATAGAAGATAAGTTTTGTTTTGCTGGACATGTTCTATAAAGGTAAATCTACTTGGTAGATGCTGACAGTGAAGAAGTAAAGGACTCCATTGTCCATGTCAAAAGGGGACACTGCTGTGATCTCATATGTAATATTTATTAAAAGACATCTGCAACAAAATACAACTTATCCCCTATCCACAGGATAAGGGATAAGTGTCTGATCGTGGGGGGTCCGACCGCTGGGACCCTCAGCGATCTCCCAAACGGGCCCCGCACTGCCGCTCTCTGAGGTTGACTGTACGCCCCCTCCCCATACAGTTCTATGGGAGAAGGGGTTGGTGCCTCCCCGCCTCTCCCATAGAATTACATGGAGGAGGCGTGTTGGCCGCAATGTCACACTGCAGCCAGCATGCCTCCTGCACGAGAGAGCCACGGCAGAGCCATGGCCCCATGCAATAGATCGCGGGGAGTCCCAGCGGTCCGGGCCCCTGCGATCAGACACTTATCCCCTATCCTATGGATAGGGAATAAGTTGTATTTTGCCGCAGATGTCCTTTAAGTTTCGTGAACCCTGGGAGAATTGCCCCTTATACCTTTCCTATAATCCGGCCTCTTTCATTCTAATATACTTAGCAATATAGGTTCTAGAGGCCATCACACTGGCGCCCATATAACCTGGGAAACAACAGACACCCCTACAACACAACAGAACGCTTGTGTAATGGAGGAGATGGTGTCCGCACATTGTCCATAAGTCACCTTTGTCTATTAGTTGTGTTGTATCTGAATAAATATGCAGGGATTCTGTATACATGAAGTAGCATGAGAAATAATGTTGATGTATTCACAGGCATACAGCTGGGATTGATCTCAAGCCTATTCCTTATTTCATATTCCTGACTTAGTTATTTTCTTCCTACCAAGCTGAGACAAGAAAACAGGAGGGAGCTGCATTCAGTCTATGGAAAAGAATTCAGCAAACATAAAGTAACTTTAGCCTCAACCATCTAGACCCTGTACATATGCCATCCGGTGGTGAATGCCACAGTATATATAACTGAAGGAATACACATAAGTGATAAATGAATGCATATCGGAATAGTCCTACAACAATGTACTATCAGCGGCAAGCACTCATCTCTAAGCTTTTGAAGGACATGAAGTATTAGCATTTGTTATTGCTAATGAAATCAGATCTGAAGTCATCCATTAGTGCGGCAGAAACAAAATGTTTCATTACAGTCGTGACTACATATAAATTAGAATGAACATTATCGCCCAATAAATAGACAATCTTCAGAACAAGATTAGACTCTGCAAATCGATGCTGGCCAGGGACTGTAGTCGTGGCAGCAGGAATGATCAGAGTGGTAACTAGGCTTTTCAGGTGTTTTATCTAAATGTATACACCTACAGAAGGGACGGACACTCACATTTCCAATAATCAAAAACTTTATTTTAAAAAAATGCTATAAATAATAACACAAAAGCCCTTTCTATTAAAATAACCCACCCCTAAAGGGGTACTCCACTGCCCCAGCTGTTAGAACATTTTGTTGCAAACGCGGGTGCAGGCTGCGGGGGTCGTGACGTCACGGCCATGCCCCTTGTGATGTCACAACCCCTCAATGCAAGTCTATGGGTGTGGGAATGGAAGTGACGTCACGTCCCCCGCAGCCTGCACCCAGCGTTCGGAACAAAATGTTCAAGGGGCAGGGGAGTACCTATTTAATATACACCCCAACCCCATAGAAAACTAGGTGGGATGTGAACGTGGCAGTGGGGTGCACTCGCATACAGTCAACATGTCACAAGCAGGTATTTATGAGGAAATGTGATCATTATCATATCAATGATTGTGCTGTATATTCACTGACATCCTTTATGGTTATTTTAATAGAGGAGGGCTCTTGTGTTGTTATTTATGGCATTTTTAATAAAGTTTTTGGTTGTTGGTACTGTTCGTGTAAGTCCCTTTTGAAGGTATATATAAAGTGTAATTGATTAGGGCGATTTCCGGACATATAGTATATTGCTGGATTTTAGGTTTGATGGTTTATCTATAAGACCTGAGTCTATACGACAAATGAGCAGTTTTGCACCCCCTGGAGCAGAGGCTACGCATGCATTCAGCCACTCCATTGTGCATAAAAGTGGTCAACACAATACTGACTCAATATCTTGAGTCAAACCTTATTATTATAAGCACAAAAACTTTGGGTTTCTATGACTGAGCATCTACATGCAAACCTTACATCGCCAGTCAAAGCACAACGCTACTGTACTCTGGAGCCGTGGAAACATTCTGTGGAGGGACAAATTCTTCTTCTCTATCTAGGAGTCTAATGGACATGGCTAGGATTGGCGAAGGGCAGGAAAATGTTACCTGCTTAACTGCACTGTGTTTGTTACCTGTAGAGTTTTGTGAAGGAGTAATAATGCTGGTTTTTTTTTTTAGGGTTTGGCCTTGGCCCCTTAATTCCAATGAAGAAAAATCATAATGTTTCAGCATACCAAGACATTTTACACAATTGTATGCTTCCTACTCTGTCGGGGCAGCTTGGGGAAGGCCCTTTTCTGTTCCAGTGTACCTGTGCCCCAGTACACAAAGCAAGGTCCTACCAGGATTATTTGGTAAGTTTAATTTCTAAGAAATATTGTAGAAGAATGAGAGCTTGCACTCACCGCTCCTGTAGACTTTTATCTTGCGGGTGATCCATTCCGGCAGGGAGACTTCATTGATGCGGGGTGCTCAGAGGCTAACAGCCGTTTTCGCACAGTAAGTGTGTGCTTCTTCCGGCCTCTTTGAGGCCGGAAGAAGCACACACTTACTGTGCGAAAACGGCTGTTAGCCTCTGAGCACCCCGCATCAATGAAGTCTCCCTGCCGGAACGGATCACCCGCAAGATAAAAGTCTACAGTGAGTGCAAGCTCTCATTCTTCCACGATATTTTGCATTTTTGCTTCAGTCTTTGCAGCTTAGCACCCCGCAGTAGCTATCATTCCAGTTACCGGCTGGCTTTTCTGTACATTAGGTGATTGGCAGACGTATATGCTGGATATATTATAGCAGTCTGACAGTGCTCTCTGAATTCGTCTATTTTACTTTGTTAATTTCTAAGAACCTGACTGGTCTGCACAGAGTCCTAGAACAAAGATTATGAGCCAACAATGTGTAGATGTCCCAATGATTGTAGCGGATCTCAGAACTGAAATGTCAAGAAATTTCATTGGTGACAGTACCTATGGAAGTACTCATGCTAAAATGTTTAGGTAGATGTACTGTTCATCCAGTATATCTGTTGCAGATATACTGGAAGAGGGCACTTTCAAATAAATAATAACAATTCTATGTATTATAAATGCAGTATTTAAATGGGCACTATTATCTTTTTATATGTTGTTTATCATGGCAAAACATTAAAGGGGTACTCCGGTGAAAAACAATTTATTTTTTAAATCAACTGTTGCCAGAAAGTTAAAAAGATTTGTAAATCACTTCTATTAAAAGATCTTAACCCTTCCAGTACTTATCAGCTGCTGTATACTACAGAGGAAGTTCTTTATTTTGAAATATACTTTCTGTCTGACCACAGTGCTCTCTGCTGACACCTCTGTCTGTCTCCGGAACTGTCAAGAGCAGTATAGGTTTGCTATGGGGATTTGCTCCTGCTCTTGACAGTTCCTGAGACAGACAGAGGTGTCAGCAGAGAGCACTGTGGTCAGACTGAAAATAAATGTAAAAATAAAGAACTTCCTGTGGAGCATACAGCAGTTGATAAGTACTGGAAGGGTTAATATTTTTTTTTTATAGAAGTAATTTACACATCCTCCCAGTACTTATCATCTGCTGTATGCTCCCCAGGAAGTTCTATTTCTTTCTTCTCAAATTTTTTTCTGCCTGACCACAGTGCTCTCTGCTGACACCTCTGTCCATATCAGGAACTTTCCAGAGTACAAGCAAATCCCCTTAGCAAACATCTCCTGCTCTAGACAGTTCCTAATAGGGACAGAGGTGTCAGCAGAGATAATATTGTGGTCAGGCAGAAAAGAATTCCATAAAGAAACACAACTTCCTGGGGAGCATACAACAGCTGATAAGTACTGGAAGGCTTAACATTTTTAAGTAGCCCACCCTCACTTACTGGACTTTGTCCGTGCCTGTGCTTCAGCTTGGACTAAGCCATGATTTTATAGGCCATGATTTCTATAAAAAGGAAATAAAATTTTCTCTTGAAATACATTAGAAAGGTTAACGTTTTGCTAAGATGTAATATCTGTGACATATACATTGCAATATTTAATATTGCAAAATTAGAATTTATAAATATTTCCTATTTAGGAAAGGGAGAGGGTAGTCCACCCACAGGCCCCTACTTTATTTAAAGGCTTTGGATAGCTTTTTACCTCAGCATGAAAATCAACTCACAGTGCACAATGTAAATCTGCAGGGTGTTAATCTATGTTTTGGGTAAACTGCAGATTTTCCTTACTGACTTCCAGGGGAAATCAACATCTACAATAAGGGCAGGGTCAAATGAGGCACATGCGCAGCTTAATTCACTCTGTGGATGTGCCAATGGCAGTCACAGAGGGACTGTAGAGCGAGAAATCTGCCTATACGAGTGGACACACAGAGCTACCCCACCGCAGCCGGAAGCTCGCTCTGCAATCCCTCTGTGGCTGCCGTCAGTGCATCCACCGCCGCAATTTGTAGTTTTTATTTATACCACTTTTGCGTATATGTAACTTTTTAATCACTTTTATAATTTTTTTAAAATATGTTGTGTGATAAAAAAGCAGCAATTTGGGATTTTTTTTTTTAATGTTGACATGTTAACATTATATTTTGATAGTTCGATTATTTACGCATGCTGCAATATAAAATATTTTTATTAATTTTAGTTTTTACACTTTTTGGGGTAAAATGGGAAAAAGCCATTACATTTTTTTGTTGGGGAAAAGGCTTTTACACATTTTATTTATAATTAAAAAAAAAAAATTTCCACTTGTGTCCCCATAGGGGACTATTTATAGCAATCGTTAGATTTCTAATACTGTTCAGTGCAATGCATATGCATAGCACTGATCAGTATTGTAGGTGATCTTCTTCTCTAGTCTGCGCAATGTCAAACCAGAGAAAAAGAACCCGGGATGACGTCCGGAGCAGGTGAGGGGACCTCTTGCCGTCATGTTGGATGATCGGATCACTGCAGGCGTGCCGCATACAATCAGTTCATCCATTCAAACGCCTGCATTGCCACAGAGGCTGTGATCTGTATTGATTACGGCATCTGAGGGGTAATGGTGGACATCAGCGTGATCACTTTTGTCTTTTTACTCTGCAGAAGAAAATCTGCCCAAAAAAATCTGCATGATGTTTCTTCTGCCAAAAAGTCGAGAAAGAAAATTTTCAGCAATTGTTTCCTATCTGGCCATTTACTAAAGGTAACTTTTTGAGCACCTCCCTTTCTTTAGTGTAAATATTTTATAGGAACTTGTCAAAGAATATTATCTAGCTTCCACTCAAATTACCCTATCCATGGAGGTTATATCCCAAAGCCCAAGATAAAAATATCCCTTTGTTACCTTCCCCCAAAATATAACTTTTATTAGTGTAATAAAAATATTCACCCCAAAACAAATATAAAGTTAAAAAATGTAATGCCAGGGATAGAGTGACCGTGCTGTAACCGATGTAGAATACAGGGTTTAGTCCCCTTATCAGATGGTGTGGGGGTACTGCAGTACACAGCATAACTTGCACTCTATCTCAGCGTGAAGTTAAAGCGTACCTGTCAGATCCCCCCCCCCCCCCCCAAAAAAAAAAAGTCCAGCAAGTCCTGTAATGCTGGGACTTGTAGTTTTGGAATACTTGGAGGTACAGTGTTTGAATAACTCTTTTTTTGCAGCTTTTTTTGCCTTCAGCTGTGTGCCTACAGCTTTTAAAAAACTACAACTTCCAGCATAGCCAGACATCCTTTGACTGTGAAGGCACGCTTGGAGTTGGAGTTTTGCAACAGCTGGAGGCATATGATTGGTAAAACTCCTGCAGCCTTGTCAATCAGCCATCTTGTGTCCATGACCCTTGGACATGCTCATGCTGCTGTGGGACTCATCATTGTCCTAGGAGGTATGGGGACCCCTAGTGGTGGGATTTTCAAGGGCAGTTTTCTTTAATAAAATGTAATTTTTTTTTATAGAAGTATATTAGAAAAACTATTGTTTTGCGAAGATGTACAGTACCTATATTTTTTTATATCTGACAGTGCCCATTTAAAAGCATATCTGTCTTGCCCTACCCAACATGTTTTGCCATGGTAACAACGTTCTCAAGAGGCTAGCATAGGCAATGGCAGTCAGTAATGGGCGGCGGGGGTATTTATAATCATCCCTATGACATCATACTCAATGGACCACCATGGATGTCCAATGGTATTAAGGTACACATCCAACAATAGGTGTCTACCAATCAAAGTATACCCCTATCAATCACTTCCTAGGTCTATGCAGGACAACTCACCCATCATCAGCAGCTCACCTACTTATATCATCAGGCCGCAGCCATTGTTTATTCTGATGTCAGCCATTTAAAGGCGCAGCACATGTCAAATGTAAGAAAACTCAGTCTCCTGTGCATAGTTAGCAGTAACTGTGCATGTTCCAGTACTTAGAGTGGAGCGCACAGAAAAGAACTAGTGTGCATGCCGCATGCCACTAGACTTAGTCTCTGGCTCCTGTAGGGATATATTTCGGTACTGAGAGCGCATGTACCAGCACTCAGAAAAAAGTGCACAAAGTGCAGAAAAAAGTCATGTGATAGGATAGTCGTCTGATACTACAGGGAAATAAGGTAACTTTAATTGGTGATGTCTAATTACATCAAGGTGCTAATACATACTGTACCTACATAGGATAGTGACCTTTATCACTCATCAATATGTCATTCAATTAAAAGACAGACTATTCACTATGGGTTCTTATCATGCCATCACTTATCTTCAGTGTGTCCATACTTACTGTTAATGATGTCTAACAAATTGAGATATATCATGAAATGGCAGAGCCATATCACATGGAGTGCCCCTATATGCCTCCATTTAACATGTAATTGGAGTACCCCCATACCCTCCATCAACCATAACTTGCTTTTTTGGAAACTCTAAGGATCTATTCACACGTACAGTATCCTGCACAGATTTGATGCACACGATTTGAAGCTGTGCTCAGTCATTTAGTTTATATTGAAATCTGCAGCAGAAAATCCTGCGCGGAAGTATTACTTTACTGAGAGAGTAGTGGATGCATGGAATAGCCTTCCTGCAGAAGTGGTCGCTGCAAATACAGTGAAGGAGTTTAACCATGCATGGGATAGGCATAAGGCTATCCTTCATATAAGATAGGGCCCGGGACTATTCATAGTATTCAGATTATTGGGCAGACAAGATGGGCCAAATGGTTCTTATCTGCCGACACATTCTATGTTTCTATAAAATCGGCGCAGAATACTGTACATGTGAATACACCATTATACTGACATATAATTGACAGAAAATAAATAATAAGTAGAAATACTGGAATATATGTAAACTCATCGTTGATGCAACGATGGTAGCGTGCAAAAAGGCAGCAAAAGAAAACCCCTCATTAATACTGATGGGTGCCTGACTCTGTAATCGGAAGATCCATTTAGCATCCTCTCTTGACAGAGAGGCATGCCTATTTGGGTACTGGTGTTTCTCATTACACTCCTCAATGTTTCACCCCAAGAAACACAACTTGCCAGTCCATCTTGTAGCTGCAGCTAAAGCTGAAATGGAGACAAACCTTCCCTCTAAATTTATCTCAATTGAAGACTAAAGTCAATGACATCTTTAGATTCGAGGAGCTCATTAGCTGGTGCAATAGGACACATGACAAATTTCTCTCTACCTAGTCTCCTTGATAGACCCTCCCCCATTACACCCCTACCCTGTCTGTGCAGCCTACACCCCCTGCCTCCCCAGCTGAAGGCAATGGCTGAGCCGTCAACGCTTGCACTACACTTTTTACAAGTACATATCATAAACATCCCCCCTCTTACCCCCCCCCCCACCTCCCACCCTCATCCTCCCCTAGTTATTGGTTGATGTTCTCGCAATTAAATCTCTGCATCCTAGACGTTTTGCGCAATCGGTTCTGCCTACATAGGCCCTTGAAATTATACGACTAGACGATGAACCCTTTTCCTCTATAAATACTGTTTGCCATTCATGATTTTCATTCCCTTGGATGCTATGTCGTGATGTTATAATGTTTAGAGTCCATAGGACTCAGTTTCTATGTTTTTTGTCTGATTTTTATTATTAAACTCCTAATAAAAAGGTAATTGAAAAAAAAAAAAACTAAAAAAAAAAAGAATATTAACCAGGATCCAGAATATTATCTCTCTCTGTCTTTCTCTAAAACTCAACTCTAAGTGTGTGTATGTGTAAGTGTGCATCACTTCCAAACAACTGGGGACACTTTAATGAAATTTGGTACACGTTACTAATATGTCACCTAAAAATATTACAAAGTTAAATTAACCCTAACTCATCCCCATTTGCGAGGGTCAGGGTTTTTGTCTAAAGCCCCAGGCAAGGCTATGGGATTTCTGGTCCTTTACTCCACAAGCTCCACTCTGCATCTCCTGGTGAGTGTGTCGGTCCAGCTTGCAAGTCACACCCTCCACAATCCATGCCCTAACACAAACCACAACCCTTCTTTTTTTTACCTTTTTTTGTTTCGACTCAAGGCCGAAAACACAATTTTTGCCTGATACACCAACATCACAGGTCCTTCAACCACAATCTCTTCAATCCAGCTAAGCCCCACCTTGCTCCACAAGCTCCAAATCTATGAGTGAATGTGCCAGTATGACTTGCAAGACAGGCCCCTCTTACAAGCCATGCCCCCACAAACCCACAACCCCTTAAATTTTCAGCCTAAAATCTCTTCATCACAACTTAGTGTAAAGATCTTACCGTAACAGCAGAGGAGAGGTGGATCCACTGTCCTGTGTTGACTATGACTAAACCGTACCAGGGAGCGGAGTCTAAGGTGCCGCTGGTTTTCACTAGAGCCCGCCGCAAAGCGAGATGGACTTGCAGTGGCAGGCGGCACCCCAGTCGCTACCCCTGGCACAATCCATCCACACAGGTTGCCCAGGTAATGCTTGGCACAGAAGAAGGCGAAGTCAGACAAAGCACGGGTCAGGAGGGAGGCAGCAAGGTAGCGTAGTAAGGTCAGGAGGAAAAGGAGCAAGGTCAGGTCACAAGCGAAGGGTTAGGAACACTATGTGGCACACACAAGGTAACCCTTTCTCTTAGGCACAAGCCATGAAGATCCGACACCACACTAGGGAGGTGCCGGACTAATATAGAGTCCGCCCAGCAGGGCACCAATTAAGGGTGAACTGGCCATTTAAATCTGCCAACGCCAGTACATGTGTGCCCTAAGGACAGGGAATGCGCGTGCCGGCGAAGCAGAGGAGCAGAGAGGCCAGGGACAGAGGAAGGTAAGGGGATGCCCGGGGCTCGCATGCAGGAGTGCCCTGCATAGTGAGTCCCGGCACCAACAGGAGGACTAGAAGGGTTGCGCTCACGGCCGGAGCGTTGTTCATGGTTACGCCTGGGACACGCGTGCGGGTGCGTCCCGCACCGTGAGTCCCGTAGCCAGGGAGACCAGGGAGGGGGCAGCGCTCATGCCCCTAACAGTTCCTCCCCCATTGGGTATCCCCCTCTTCTTAGGTCCAAGAGCCCCTCCAGTCAATGATAAAATAATGTTTACCTCACAGTTTTCAAGGCAAGGATCTCTTTCACCTCAAAAATGTCTGAAGAACCAGAGACAGGAGTGGGAGCAACGACTTTTTGAGAGAAACGATTAATGACCAGGGGTTTGAGCAAAGAGACATGAAGAGAATTAGGAATGCGAAGGGAGGAGGGTAGACGTAATTTGTATGAGACGGGATTTTTGTATTGAGGGTGGTAGGTGGAAGAAAAGTCCAGATTAATTTATAAACGAGAACAAATGGAACGCCAGAATTTGAAGACAAACTGCACCCCACGAACAGAGACAATGTGGGAAGGAAGGCCATGCAGACAAAAAATTTGTTGGAGGAAATGTTTGGCCAACTGAGGAGCAGAAGGAAGGAAAGCAAAGGAATAAAATGTGCCATCTTGGATAACCGATCAACGACCACCCAGATGATGGTATTGTTACTGGAAGGAGGGAGATCGGTGATGAAATCCATTGCTATATGAGTCCAAGGAATATCCGGAATAGGCAAGGGCTGTAGGAGTCGTGCTGGTTTCAACCGGGAAGTCTTTTCTCGAGCCAGGTGTTACAAGAACAGACGAAGTCTGTGACGTCCTGTTTGAGATGTGGCCACCAACAGTGTCTGGAGATTAAATGAAAGGACTTCTTAATCCCAGAGTGACCAGCCAACAACAAGAAGTGTCCCCAACTGAGGACCCGACGTCTGAGGCGAGGAGGCACGAACGTCTTCCCGAGACGGACTTGAAGAAGAGAAGCTGGAGCCGCAGTAATAAGACACTCAGGAAGAATAATATTCAGTGAAGCAAAATCCTGACCAACAACATCAGAAGAATGAGAGAGAGCATCGGCTCTCAGCAAGTAATATTTTTGCCTTTAGAGGATTTTTGTGTGAGAACTGCGCCGGCTCCTACTGAAGATGCGTCAACCTCCATAAAGAACGGTTTTCCAGGATCAGGTGTGGAGAGAAGAGGTGCAGAAGAGAAAGCCCCGCATCATAGCCGGGACCCGTGGCTAATAGCGCGCAGCACTGATCGCAGTGCCGTGCGCTATTAACCATTTAGATGTGGCATTAAAAGTTGACCGCTGCGTCTAAAGTGGAAGTAAAACCATGCCGGTTAGCTCAGGGAGCTGTTCGGGATTGCCGTGGCGAAATTGCGGCATCCCGAACAGGTTACATGACAGCCAGAGGGTACTTACCTGCCTCCATGCTGTCCGATCGCCGAATGACTGCTCAGTGCCTGAGATCCAGGCATGAGCAATCAAGCAGCAGAATCATCTATCAGTGGTTCCTATGGGAGCTATGACATTGCAAAAAAAAAAAAGTGAATAAAGATCATTTAACACCTTCCCTAATTAAAGTTTGAATCACCCCCCTTTTCCCATAAAAAAAACCTGTAAATAAAATTAAAAATAAACATATGTGGTATCGCCGCATGTGCAAATGTCCGAATTATAAAAATATATCGTTAATGAAACCGCACCCTCAATGGCATATGTGCGAAAAAATTCCAAAGTCCAAAATAGTGCATTTTTGGTCACTTTTTATATCATGAAAAAATGAATAAAAAGCGATCAATAAGTCTTATCAATGCAAAAATGGCACCGCTAAAAACTTCAGATCACGGTGCCAAAAATTAGCCCTCATACCACCCCATATGGGGAAAAATAAAAAAGTTTTAGGGGTCAGAAGATGACAATTTTAAACATATATATTTTCCTGCATGTAGTTATGATTTTTTTCCCGAAGTACGACAAAATCAAACCTACGTAAGTAGGGTATCATTTTAATCATATGGACCTACAGAATAAAGAAAAGGTGTCATTTTTACCGAAAGAATTACTGAGTAGAAACGGAAGCCCCCAAAATTTTCAAAATAGCGTTTTTTTTTTCCATTTTGTCTCACAATGATTTTTTTTCCATTTCACCGTCGATTTTTGGGTAAAATGACTGGTGTCATTACAAAGTAGAATTGGTGGTGCAAAAAATAAGCCATCATATGGATTTTTAGGTGCAAAATTGAAAGAGTTATGATTTTTTAAAAGTAAGGAAGAAAAAACGAAAATGCAAAAACGGAAAAACTCCGGGTCCTTAAGGGGTTAACCGAGAGAAAGCTTCTTCAGCCTCAGGAGACCAATTCTTGCTGTTACTATTCTTTTTGGTAAGAGCTACTATTGGCGCTACTATGGAAGAAAAATGAGGAATGAATTGACGGTAGTAGTTGGCAAAACACAAGAATCATTGAATTGTCCGAAGTCCAGAAGGGCGAGGCCAGTCCAGGACGGCTGAAAGCTTAGCAGGATCCATCTGTAGTCCGTGATAGGAAACAATATATCCGAGAAAAGGTAGACTGGTTCTCTCAAAGAGACATTTCTCCAACTTGCCAAATAAACGATTCTACCAGAGACACTGCAGGTAGACTACCACACAGGTATAAAAAAGATCAAGAAAGATGTCATTAACAAATTCTTGGAGGACTGTGGGAGCCTTACAAAGCCCGAAAGGCATAATTAGATACTCAAAATGGCTGTCTCGGGTGTTAAATGACGTTTTCCATTCATCACCTTCTCGAATGCAAATTAAATTGTATGCTCCACGGAGGTCCAATTTAGTGAAGATTCTGGCCCCACGTAGACAATCAAAGAGTTCTGAGATCAGAGGCAAAGGATAGCAATTTTTTATGGTGATTTTATTTAGTCCTCGATATTCAATGCAAGGATGAAGAGAGCCATCTTTTTTCCCAACAAAGAAGAATCCAGCCCCAGCAGGAGAGGTGGATTTCCAGATAAAACCCTTTTGAAGATTTTCTTGAATATATTTTTTCATAGCTTGTGTCTCAGTACTGAAAGCGGATAAATTCTTCCCCAAGGAGGTGTAGTTCCTGGTTGTAGGTCAATGGGACAATCCTAAGGGAGATGTGGTGGAAGAGTCTCTGCTTGTTTTTCACAGAATACATCTGCAAAGTCACAATAAGGGGATGGAATACTAGACTTAATGGGAAGCAAGGAAACAATCTTAGGCAGAATGGAATCAAGACAGCGACCTTGACAAAAAGCTCCCCAACCAGAAACCTCTCCTGAATTCCAGTCAATTTGAGGAGAGTGAAGCTGTAGCCAAGGAAGTCCCAGAAGAAGTTCAGAAGTACAATGGGGAAGTACTAAGAACTGTATCTTCTCCTAGTGTAACACTCCTACTTGCATGAAAAGAGGTTCTGTGCGAAAAAGGACCTTACACTTCAGGTCTTCACTGTTAACAGAAGAAATGAACAGATGCTTGATAAGACGAGACACTGGTAGTTGATGCTTCTGGACCAGGGAGGCATCAATAAAATTTTCGGCAGAACCAGAATCGAGGAAGGCTGTAGGAATGAAGACTTCATAGGAGTAAGAAGACGAACAGGCATGGTCAAACGTGGAGAGGAACTATTCTTACCCAGGGACGCCTCTCCTACGTGCCCCAGGTGCGAGCGTTTCCTGGACGCAAAGGACGAAGAGTGCACTCCTTTAGGAAGTGTTCAGGACTAGCAGAATAAAGGAATAAGTTCTCAATACGTCTACAGGTTCTTTCTTGAGAAGAAAGTCTAATGCGGTCCACCTGCATGGGCTCTTCTACAGGTGGAGTTGAAGATTATTGTAGAGGACTTTGAAAAACGGGGGCCAAGCGGGGATAATGTCACGACTGGAGTGGTTCCCTCTCATGTCGAACCTCCTCTTGTCTCTCCAAGAACTGTACAGCAATACGTGTAGCCAGGTTGATGAGATCAGTCAGGGAAGAAGGAAGATCCCGAGCGCCAAGGCGTCCTTGATGCTACTAGATAGGCCCTTTTTAAAAGTAGCGCACAAAGCCTCATTATTTCAGGCCAGTTCAGAGGCCAAGATGCAGAATTGTACTGCATATTCTCCCACTGAAGAGTTTCCTTGAGAGAGATTCAGTAAAGCTGTCTCAGCTGAAGAAGCCCGGGCCAGTTCCTCAAATTCGTTACGGAATTCAGTAAGAAAAGTCTGGAGATTTGAGGACAAAGGATCATTGTAGTCCCAGAGCGGGGTAGCCCAGGCCAAGGCTTTCCCGGAAAGAAGGCTGATGACAAATGCCACTTTGGCATGTTCAGTGGGAAACTGTTCTGCTTGGAGTTAAGATCCATGGATCCATGAAGCTAATACACAACTTCAGATCTCCATCATACTTGGTAGGCAGAGAAAAACGAATCTTAGAACCAGCCAAAACAATGGAAGCAGGAGATGCAGAGGGTCCAGCCGGCGGAGCTTGAGGCTGTTGCGATGCTAGGAGTTGCTGCACCAGTGCAGAAATCTGAGACATCTGATGCGCTTTTTGTTCTATCTGCGCTGACTGTCGAGCTACTATAGTAGAGAGGTCGGCAACACTTGGCAGAGGAACCTGGGCTGGATCCATGACCGGATCTTACTGTAAAGCTCGTACTGTAACGCCAGAGGAGAGGTGGAATCGCTGTCCTGTGTGGACTATGACTGAACCATACCAGGGAGCGGAGTCTAAGGTGCAGCTGGTTTTCTCCAAAGTCTGCCGCAAAGCGGGATGGACTTGCAGCGACAGGCAGCACCCCGGTCACTACCCCAGCACGATCCATCCACACAGGTTGCCCAAGTGATGCTTGGCACAGAAGAAGGCAAAGTTAGACGAAGCATGGGTCAGGAGACAGGCAGCAAGGTAGTGTAGTCAGGTCACAGGCACAAAGTCAGGAGGCAGGCGGCAAAGGAGCGTAGTCAAGTCACAGGCACAAGGTCAGGAGGCAGGCGGCAAAGGAGAAAGGTCAGGTGAAGAGTAAGGAACACTATATGGCACACACACGGTAACGCTTTCTGTTGGGCACAAGGCACGAAGATCCGGCACCACACTAGGGAGGTGCCAGACTAATATAGAGTCCGCCCAGCAGGGCACCAATTAAGGGCGTACTGGCCATTTAAATCTAGCAAAGCCGGCGCGCGCACCCTAAGGACAGGGGATGCGTGTGCCGGCGAAGCAGAGGAGCAGAGAGGCCGGGGACAGAGGAAGGTAAGGTGATGCCCGCGGCTCGCATGCGGGAGTGCCCCGCATAGCGAGTCCTGGTGCCAACAGGAGGACTAGAAGGGATGCACTCACGGCCGGACTTCATAGCCGGAGCATTGCTCATGGTTATGCCTGCACCGCGAGTCGCAGAGTCAGGGAGACCAGGGAGGGGGCAGAGCTCACGGCCAGAATAAATGGTCAAAGCACTGCCCCTAACACTTAGCCCCACCTGAGGATGACATATGAGGTCGCAATTTGAGGATGGGATATGAGACAGGAATATGAGACAAGGATAAGAGACCAGTATATAAGGGCAAGAATATCATTATTGCTTTTCCGCTCCCACAAGGTTAAGGTTGTGCTGTGTGCTAATATATGATAACAAAGGTGTTAGCTAGAGAATCCTCATAGACATCTGGTAGACAGCATGCTTTTATCACAGATAAGCCAAGTGCTCAGATGTGCAGCAGATGGGAACCACTAGATTTCACCAAAAGAAACCTGTAAATTAGAAAATCACAAAGAAAGCTTATTATCATAGTAAGACATGGTACACCCTTACTGACTACAGTGCACAATTGTAACTAGAGTTGTATTGAAGGAGCTGTATTATTCTGTCAAAAAAAGATACGCTAAACAATTTGCAGCTGGTTTTGAATTCCATAAATAAGGCTGGGTTCACATCACGTTTTCCCCATATGGGAGCGCATACGGCAGGGGGGAGCTAAAATCTCGTGCTCCTGTATGCCTTCGTATGCGCTCCCATATGTAATTCATTTCAATGAGCCGACCGGAGTGAAACGTTCGTCCGGTCGGCTCATTTATGACCATTAAATGACTTCAGAACGCTACTTTATAACACCACCTCCTCTCTTTCTGCTCTAAAGTTGCAGTTGTGAAAAAAATTTGATATGTATACACTCATGGCTGTAAATGTTGGCACCGATGACATTTTTCAAGAAAATGAAGTATTTCTCACAGAAAAGGATTGCAGTAACACATGTTTTGCTATACACATGTTTATTCCCTTTGTGTGTATTGGAACTAAACCAAAAAAGGGAGGAAATAAAAGCAAATTAGACATAATGTCACACCAAACTCCAAAAATGGTCTGGACAATATTATTGGCACCCTTTCAAAATTGTGGGGAAAAAAAGATTGCTTCAAGCATGTGATGCTCCTTTAAACTCCCCTGGGGCAAGTAACAAGTGTGGGCAATATAAAAATTACACCTGAAAGCAGATAAAAAGGAGAGAAGTTCATTTAGTCTTTGCATTGTGTGTCTGAGTGTGCCACACTAAGCATGGACAACAGAAAGAGGAGAAGAGAACTGTCTGAGGACTTGAGAACCAAAATTGTGTAAAAATATCAACAATCTTAAGGTTACAAGTCCATCTCCAGAGATCTAGATTTGTCTTTGTCCACAGTGCGCAACGTTATCAAGAAGTTTGCAACCTATGGCACTGTAGCTTATCTCCCTGGGTGTAGACGAAGAGAAAAATTTGTCCTTTCAGTGAGAACATGCTGGGAGTTATAGTTGCAATTGCTGGTAGTTGCGGGTAGCCGGGGAGTGGAGCCGGCTGGCTCCCAAGAATATGAAACTACACTGTAATCATGAGCAGAGAGGGGGGGTTGTCATGAGCTGAGGGGTGTCATGAGCGGAGGGGGAGAGCAGCCGGGCGGCAATGTGGGGGGGGCCTGGGGGTGAGTGAGGGTCGAGAGCGGCAGGTGGGAGATGACCAGGCTGGGGGGAATAGATGAGCTGGGGCTGGTGGCGGGTGATAACAGGAGGAACTGGTCTGCTGAGATGAGCGGCTAAGGGGGGGAGGGGGCTGGTCTGTTAAGATGTGCAACGGAGGCATGAAAAACAGTGTAGGGTGGGTAGCGGGGATGAGATATAGCCCGGGAGGCTGCACAGTTATGCCAGCCCGGGCTCCTTTGTACAGCTGTGATTTTGTATTTCCAGCTGGAGCTGTGGTCTCGGCTCCTGGCGGTAAATATGAAATCCTGCTCTCCTAAACAAGTTATGTAAGCCAGGTCTGGGCTGGCTTATATTTATGGTGCTTTGAGGCGGTTGCGACTTTTTGTGTGACTTTCGCACTTGATAAATCCCTGACCACTGCAAAGTAAAAAAAGGAAATTTCCTTTTTTAAGCTCTCTTGTAGTTTTTTGCATACAGGCAAAAGTCTCACAAAAAATTGCTTAGGCGCACTTACTTTTTGTGCAACTTTTGTAAGCAAAAAAAGAGCTCTAAATCCCTTGATAAATCTCCCCCAATAATTCTAAAAAATAAAATCATTACTCGCCCTTCTGTATTCTCAGCTCTTGACATTAAAAGTCAGTAGCGGGTTACAGGAACATGCAGGCTTTGTAATATTCAGCCGCCAGTATAAAATGTGCCTCAATATATTGATTTCTGCTGTCATTTGAGCTCAGTGAGTACTGGATTATGTGTAATGTTTTCTGTTTGGCAAGTAGCGGAAGAGGAATCTATGCTACGAAATCACTAAATAAACAGGTACAATTACCGGTATCTACTCCGAAAAATCTTCATTAGAATAAATTTGTTAAGTAAATGCATTAAAGTGATGGTGTGGTGATTTACAGAAACCAAAATGCCTCTACTAAAAGACTTTAAAGTGCAGTATTATCTACTTTAGCTACTATCAATCTTATGTACTTTAGAAAACTTTGCATTTTTGTTCACAAATACAAAGAGTTAAAGGGGTACTTAGAAGAAAATCTTTTTTCTCTTAGGATACGTTAACACGTACAGGATCCTGCGCAGATTTGATGCGCAGGATTTGTAACTGCCGATTAGAAGCTGTGATCAGTTATTTAGTTTACACTGAAATCTGCAGCAGAAAATCCTGTTCAGCAAATCCTGCGCATCAAATCGGCATACTGAACGTACCCTTAATATGCCCAGGCTGCCACAATAAAAAAATAAACCTTGACTTATCTCCCACAGCTCCTCTGGTGCCTTTGGTATTGCCAACATGCAACAATGCAGCTTAGTTAATCGCTGGCCCCAACAGTGTCCTGCCTTGGCAGTATGATGTCTTGGGCCCCGGCCCCGGTCTTCTTCCTGATGCACAGGCCCTACATGTCACATTGCTGCTCAGCCAATGACTGGACGAGGCAGGACACCGCTTTGGTAAGTGATTAGCTTAGCTGCATTGTTGCATTTTAGGCCCCAGAAGCAAGAGGGGGATCGCACCTGAGGACAGGACAGCGATAATGAAGGCATCAGGAGAGCAGTGGGAGGTAAGTCAAGATTTATTTTTTCATTGCAGCAGCCTGGGCATATTAAGAAATTAAAGATTTTGGCTGGAGTACCCCTTTAAGGTTAGGGCTACTGGTGACTTTGGCCATGTTGCAATGTAACACTGCTAAAATTACAACTAACTTTTAGTTTTGGCTGACTATCATACCGCGATTACGTTAAGTTAACATGAAGCTAACATCAAGATAACATTTTCTGCATTTAGCAGTTCAACATTTCCTTCTTAGGGTAGGGTCACATGTGCCGTATTTTGCTTCTGTGTATTCTCCCACCCCTTGGCAGCCTTAGGCAATCCGATCCACAGAGTATCGGGAAGGACAGGTACCCATCCGCAGCAACCCATCCGCAGCATGTGATTATATCGCAGAGCTGCCAATGGGACCCCCAGACACCAGGGATTACCGATACTTGATGTTTAAATGTTGTGATCGCTATTGATCATGATATTTAACCATTTGAGTGATGGACATCAGAGCCAGCTCCAATTACCAGCAGATATCTTCTGCTGATAGCAGCAGTCATCTGCCAGTTATGGTGTGGACCCAGCGCGCGAACCCGAGCTATATTCCCCTCACCCGTCTCAGTACTAGTACTGTATATATATATATATATATATCTATATATACGTAATGTCAAATTTTTACGGTTGAAAAAAGACATGTTCATCAAGTTCAACTAAGGAAAGGAGTAGAGAGAAGCAGTATGAGTGAATAAAAAGGAGGGAATGTGGGCAACCATAGACAAGAATTCTATGTAATGTTCTATAAAGGTTGGACTTACTTTATTTTAGAAAGGACCAGATTTTTTTATGTCCTGATGCGTAAAACCATTGAATTCAAATCCTTTTTTTTTTTTTGCATGAATGTTCAATCAATAATCCAGTCAGCCGTATCAGATTTTATGTGTAAAGGTTACATTTGCATGCTATCCTCACCATCGGACCTACTGATTCATATCGTGATCACACAGACACACACTATCATTTGCAATTTAAAACTATGTATTTATGAGCAAAATGGCTTTCATGATAGATCCTATGTAAATAGATTATGTTCTTTTATTACATTAGTACCTGATACTTTGTCTGACGTACTAAGGTAAGTGAGCCTATAGTCATAAGAAACACCTAAGAGATTATATGCCTAAATGACAACCTGTCCAGTACTTAATGTTCATGCTTTGTAGCTTTCACACGTATTGTTTACGCTGTTTAGCTGTGACTAGGATGACATTTAAATATTTTCTCACTGAACAAATGTCAATACTATATAAAACCACACATAAAAAACTTTCATAAGGAAATTCCCTTGTTACTTTCTAGAAAGTTCATTATTGTTAATAATCCCTGAAGTGTCAACAGAATAATTGATGACATATTTCTTATTAACATTAAAGGTTTTCCCCAGGGCTACCCAGTATACTTTTTGAGAGCTTTAAAGGGGTACTCCAGTGGAAAAAAAAAAATCTAGTCAACTGGTGCCAGACAGTTAAACAGATTTGTAAATTACTTCTATTTAAAAATCTTAATCCTTCCCATACTTATTAGCCTTTGTATGCACCAGAGGAAGTTGTATAGTTATTTTCTGTCTGACCACGGTGCTCTCTGCTGACACCTGTGTTTGTGTTAGGAACTGTCCAGAGCAGGATAGGTTTGCTATGAGGATTTACTTCTACTCTTGACAGTTCTTGACATGAACAGAGGTATCAGCAGAGAGCACTGTGGTCATACAGAAAAGAACTATAGAACTTCCTCTAGTGTACAGCAGCTGATAAGTACTGGAAGGATTAAGATTTTTAAATAGAAGTAATTTACAAATATGTTTATTTTTGGCACTAGTTGATTAAAGAAAAAAAATTCCACTGGAGTACCCCTTTAATATTGCAATATTCTTATATTTGTGCCTTCTGGGTTTGTTTATATGGAATGCTCCCACATTCAAGGACTGTATACATTGAACCCTGCATATTGTATAACCTATAGGAGGAGAAATACGCACTACTCTTTACAAAACTATATACTGTAAAAAGAAATGCTTACACACACTAAACATATTACAATTCAGTTTTTTGAACTCCACACATATATTTGAGGGGTTAAATGAATTATGATATGTCACATCAAATGTCATTTGACCACCAGACACAGCTTTATTTCACTGCAACACAATTTCTCCATGTACTTACATTTTCTTTAAATCTGGTGCTTGTTAAAACTGGTGCTAGAAAGTTAAACAGATTTGTAAATTACTTCTATTTAAACATCTTTACCTTTCCAGTACTTATCAGCTGCTGTATGCTCCACAGGAAGTTCTTTTCTTTTTAAATTTATTTTCTGTCTGTCCACAGTTCTCTCTGCTGACACCTCTGTCCATGTCAGGAACTGCCCAGAGCAGGAGAGGTTTGCTATTGGGTAACGGGTCCGGAGCGGCAGGGACACGTGAGTATTACCTCCTATACCAGTGGTCTTCAACCTGCGGACCTCCAGATGTTGCAAAACTACAACTCCTGGCATGCCCGGACAGCCAACGGCTGTCCGGGCTTGCTGGGAGTTGTAGTTTTGCAACATCTAGAGGTCCGCAGGTTGAAGGTTCAGAATCTTTTTTTCTAGATTTTTACCCTTTAAAATTGGGTGTGTCTTATATGGCGAAAAATACGGTAGATATGAGGATTTAAGGATTTTTCTTTTTGACTGGTGCTAGACTTAAAGCGCCGGTAGATTTTGAAGGTACTCATCTCAGCACTCAACTGAGCTATTATTCCTGAACACACACAGTGCATGCATGCTCAGGTTGGCTCTGCATACATGTGTTTACATTGGGGTCAATGCTGGTCTCCTATCTCCTTTGGGAACAGAAGATTGGAAATGTCAAAATCCAACATGCCTGATCCTTCTTTCCCCCAAAATCTGCCCTACTCAGATAAGCACTATTGCCTCTTCATTCTACAGATCCCAGAAGGCACCCAGATGCCCAACATTCAAAACTTCTGCCATGCCTCTACGACATGTCAAATGTTATCTGAAAGAACAGTAGCTCTAGAGTTAACTATTTGTAGTTTTTATTCTTATTTGAAAAACAAAATTTGGTAAGTATGGCTCTAGCCCTAGAGGGCGCAGTGTTTGTTCACTCGCAGTGCACACACAACAGTTCTATTTCATTAACTGCTTCTTACATTTTTTTTTAACTTTAAATGCATATATTAATATTCAAATATTTTGGTTATGTTCTTTGTTATTTGAAATCATGATCATTATAAAGTAGATACAAACGTATTTCTCTGCGCTTAGATTTTCTGAGAAATAAATGAATGGAAAATTTACAGAATGGAAAACACTTGACTCTTTAAAATTCTAATCATCAAATATGAAAAGGATTTCACACTTAAAGGCAGCATCACATTTCTAAGAAAGACCATCTCAGAAAAATGCTAATATAACTGGAATGCTAACATGCTATATGATATATCAAAAGGGCATTTTGCTGATCTAGTGTTTCTTCAATCTGTTACACAGTTATGAACTTCTTTGAAGAGTTCACACTTATACTTCCTTTTAGATTGTACCGTTGATGGTATCTTTAACGCCTATCAGCAGTGTTATGTACGCACTATAATGGGACCTGACACCAAGTCAGTTGATGATAAATTACATTTCTCCAAATTCCCAGATGACCACATCCTGCAAAAGTATAAATATGTAGCATCGTATCTCACCACATTTAAAGCCTACAGATTTAAAAAAAATGTAGGTAAGGAAATAACAGGTCATCAAGCGCATTTATAAATATATTTTATACAGTATGGGGGACGTGTATCATTATTTGTGTATGGTAGAAGCAGTTTACCCCTTTTCCCGAATTCTAAATTATGAGCAGAAGCGCTAAATTTATCAATCAAGCGCAATGAGCTTCATAAATTGCGGGTAAATATAGTAATCTCCTCAATCCACGCTTTGGAAAATAGAATCGATGATTTAGAGCATCTTGCTACGTTAAGTCCAAGATGGCTAATATTTGCGCAAAAAAACCTGCTCTTGCAGCAAAAGTTTTGGTGTAAAGGAAAAGTACGCAGTTAATAAATCAATGTGTACTATAGATGTCACTCCAAGGTACCCTGATTCAGCCACATCTGGAGGACATGCTCTACCAAAACGTGCGCAAAAAAATGCGCAAAAAAAGGACTTGCGCTAAATTTTGCGCAAAAAAATACACACAAAACAGGGGTAAAATCTTTGATACATGTCCCCCTATGTGTGTAAATTGAAGCTGGTACGAAAAGCTAATTTACAAGGAATAATTAACCTTGATCTATATAATGCAGCTCTTATACACAAACACTTAAAAGCAAGGTCTGGTAAACAATGCAATATCTTTTAAATATTATCTTACAAATTCTTTAGCATGATTTGATTGAAGAGCTTAAAGTGGTACTTAAAAAATCCAAAGGATAGAGGATAAGATGTCTGATCGCCATCCCGCCCCCTCCTATAGACCATGCCATGACCACGGCCGCCCCCAAGCCGGCATTCTGAGCATAGTGTTCAGAACGCTGGGGTGCCAGCTGCGCGGGAAGTCATACCGCTGGGATAGAGGATAAGATGTCTAGGGGTGGAGTACCCCTTTGGGGGTGTATTCACATGTGCAGTATCCTGTGCATATTTTATGTGCAGGATTTAAAGTTGGAGATTTAAAGTAATTTAGTTTACATTGACATCTGCAGCATAAAATCTGCAGCTTTAAATCCTGCACATCAATCTATAATTTTTTTTATTTTTAGAAAGGCCACCCCAGTGATTGCCTGAGTGGGGCAGTTCCTGTTTGGACAACATGTCACAGTAAGAAGCAGGATCTGGGTGCTGTCTGAAAACAGATTTAAATACCTATAAAGTGGCATCACAGGGATGACGTAGGGACCAATTGAAGCAACATAGTCCTGCCATCTCGCTCCTCCTAATGTAACTTGCTGTCCTTATTGGAATAAAAATCCTGGATTGTTTACCTGCAGAACATGAGTGCCGTGGTACTTTCTATTTTCAGACTATTGGGCATGTTTTTTCTTGAAATACCTCTGACAGGAAGTCCTGTGGTTCTTTCATTTTCTGTGTGGTTTTGTCTCAGGAACCTAACAGCCTACCTCCGGTCTCAGGAGGTGTGGCTAGCTCTTTTGTCTTTGAGCTATTGTAGAAGACCTTCTGGTGATTTCATGACTGGGACAGACAAGTAAGAAAAGCTCTATGCTTCTGCAGAATTGTTTAATATTTTTTTTTTATCTAAAGTACCCCTTTAAGCCATGTCTCCTTCCTGTAAAGCCATGTCCCATTTCCCTCAAAACCACATCCCCAGTTAGGTAAAGCACAAAAAGTGCAAACATAATATGTGTCCACAAAATTGTACCAAATTGTAGGCGCAATCACTGTAGCAAGTTTGCACTCCTATGTAGCTATATAAACTATATTGAGAAATTAAAAGATAATAACAGAAAGCAAAAACACAATTTTGATGAATAACAAATCATTTGACTATTTCGTGAGAAATGGGATGGATACAAGTGACAAACCTAACTTTTATAGTTTTATTATGTGGGATATCAAACCTGAATATGAAACATTTATAATACAGGAGCCATTTTATCCGCCAAGTATTCCATTAATGAGAAGAATAGGACCCATTGATTGTTAAGAGAAAACCTAAGCTTAGCCAGCAGGATGAAACCTATGTAGTCTAAGACTTGAGCATTTAAGGTGAAATGAGATTAGAATTTCGAATGTATGGAGCATCAATCACAATCTGACTCTGCTAGTGTAGAGGAAGGTGTTAGGTCAGCGAAAGCAAGGGCTTTGTAATACCTGGATGGAGTCCAAAACTCCTGCCGGAAGAAAGGGCCTGTTTATTGCCAGTATGGGAGATTAGCTCCTACAACATTTAAAAGACTTTTTTTCAGCTTTCTTTTTTCTTAAAGTATTTATTTATTCAGTCCTGAACTTGTAGAGATTTCAATTCAACCATAATAGAATTCAGAACACAAAGCAGGTAAAGAAAAATAATTGAAAGTGTGAATTGTTGACCTCCAATAATGATCTGCCCTTCTTCATCACGAATAATCTCCATGGTGTCTGTTCCCTTCATGAGCCAAGCTGCTTTTTTTTGTTATTACAAGGTGAACTTTTTCAAAAGTTATTTTTTAGGAACGTCTTTCAGTTTTACTAGGAGGTATTCACAATGAGCGCATAAAAGAGCGAGAAAAAAAATGAGCATTGCCAAGGTTCTATTTTGACAAAATCTAAGCGGAGAATAGCTTTCTAACTATTCTGCTGCCCATGCAAAATAAAAGTTAGAAAAAAGTCTCTTATGAGACTGACAAGAACAAAGATGAAGTAGACATTTCCATGCACAATGAATTTATACTTAGGTGCATTGGCTTTGTGTACAGAAGACCTTCACCAGATGCCATCAGTTGGCATTGGGACACAAGTAACTGGTCAGTTTAATTGCTTTAACATGAATTCATTTATTTATACTAGGACCTCAGGGGTTATGTGCTGGTGTCATTAGTTTTCAAGCATTTCAGACCATTGGGTTCCATACTGGTATTCCAAGTATTCTACTTCTTCCACTTCTGGTGAACACTTTAAAAATGACCTTTACCCCTTAACCCCTTTAGGACCCGGGCATTTTCTGCACATCTGACCACTGTCACTTTAAGCATTAATAACTCTGGGATGCTTTTACTTATACATTTGATTCCGAGATCGTTTTTTCGTCCCATATTCTACTTTATGTCAGTGGTAAATTTATGTCAATACTTGCATCATTTCTTGGTGAAAAATTCCAAAATTTTATGAAAAATTTTAACATTTTGCATTTTTTTACTTTGAAACTCTCTGCTTATAAGGAAAATAGACATAACAAATAAATTATATATTGATTCACATATACAATATGTCTACTTTATATTTTCATCAGAAAGTTGACATGTTTTTACTTTTGGAAGACATCAGAGGTCTTCAAAGTTCTGCAGCAATTTTCAAATTTCTCACAACATTTTCAAAATCAGTTTTGAAGTTGATTTGAAGGGCCTTCATATTAGAAATATCCCACAAATGACCCCATTATAAAAACTGCACCCCTCAAAGTATTCAAAATGACATTCAGAAAGTGTGTTAACCCTTTAGGTGTTTCACAGGAATAGGAGAAAATTCAAAATCTTCATTTTTTACACTTGTAGACCCAGTTTTTGAAATTTTACAAGGGGTAAAAAGAGAAAAAGCCCCCCAAAATTTGTAACCCGATTTCTCTCGAGTAAGGAAATACATCATATGTGTATGCAAAGTGTTTGGCGGGTGCAGTAGAGGGCTCAGAAGAGAAGGAGCGACAATAGAATTTTGGAGAGTGAGTTTTTCTGAAATGGTTTTTGGGGGGCATGTCACATTTAGGAAGCCCCTATGGTGACAGAACAGCAAAAAAAAAGTTGGATGTGTAAATTAATTTTTTTCTACTAAAATGCTGGTTTTCCCCCAAATCTTACATCTTTACTAGAGGCAATAGGAGAAAATGACCCCCAAAATTTATAACCCCATCTTTTCTGAGTATGGAAATATCCCATGTGTGGACATCAAGTGCACTGCAGGCGCACTACAATGCTCAGAAGAGAAGAAGTTACATTTGGCTTTTGGAAAGCAAATTCTGCTGAAATGGTTTTTGGGGGGCATGTCTGGTGCCAGAACAGCAAAAAAAAAATTAAAAAAAAAACACACATGGCATACTATTTTGGAAACTACAAACCTCAAGGAATGTAACAAGGGGTACAGTGAGCCTTAACACCTCACAGGTGTTTGACAAATGTCCGCCAAAATTGGAGATGAAAATTAAAAATTATATGTCGGATGTGTAAATTAAATTTTTTTTCTACTAAAATGCTGGTGTTACCCCAAATTTTTCATTTTCACAAAGGTTAATAGGAGAAAAAGCCTCCCAAAATTTGTAACCCCATTTCTTCTGAGTATGGAAATACCCCATATGTGGATATAAAGTGCTCTGCTGGCGTACTACAATGCTCAGAAGAGAAGGAGCACCATTGAGCTTTTGGAGAGAGAATTTGTTTGGAATGGAAGTTGGGGACCAGGAGCATTTACAAAGCCCCCCGTGGAGCCAGAACAGTGGACCCCCACATGTGACCCCATTTTAGAAACTACACCCCTCACAGAATTGAATAAGGGGTGCAGTGAGCATTTACACCCCACTGGGGTTTGATAGATCTTTGGAACAATGGGCTGTGCAAATGAAAAATGTAATTTTTCATTTTCACGGACCACTGTTCCAAAAATCTGTCAGACACCTGTGGGGTGTTCAATTTCGGACACATTCTCTCTCCAAAAGCACAGTGGCGCTCCTTCTCTTCTGAGCATTATAGTTCGCATGCAGAGCACTTTACATCCACATATGGGCTTTTTTCCTATTCTCCTTTGTGAAAATGAAAAATGTAGGGTAACACCAGCATTTTAGTGAAAATGTTTTTTATTTTTTTATTTTCACATCCAACTTTAACGAAAATTTGTCAAACACCTGTAGCGTGTTAAGGCTCACTATACCCCTTGTTACATTCCGTGAGGGGTGTAGTTTCCAAAATGGGATCACATGTGGGTATTTATTGTTTTGCATTTATGTCAGAACCACTGTAAAATCAGCCACCCCTGTGCAAATCACCAATTTAGATCTCAAATGTACATAGTGCGCTCTCACTTCTGAGTCTTGTTATGTGCATAGTATTTTACACCCCCATATGGGGTAGCACCGTACTCAGGAGAAATTGTGTTACCAATTTTGGGGGTCTTTTTTTCCTTTTACCACTTGTGAAAATTAAAAGTATGGGACAACACCAGCATGTTAGTGTAAAAAAACATTTTTTGTTTTACACTAACATGCTGGTGTAGACCCCGACTTTACCTTTTCATAAGGGGTAAAAATTTCTAACGCAATTTCTCCTGAGTACGGAAATACCCCATATGTGGCACTAAACTGTTGCCTTGAAATACTACAGGGCTCCAAAGCGAGAGAGCGCCATACGCATTTGAGGCCAATTTTGGGGATTTGCATCCACCACCAAAATACCCTATGGCAGTGTTTCCCAAACAGGGTGTCTCCAGTTGTTGCAAAACTCCCAGCATGCCTTGACAGTCAGTGGCTGTTCGGCAATACAGGGATTTGTTGTTTTTCAACAGCTGGAGGCTCTGTTTTGGAAACAGTGCTGTACAAGACGTTTTTTTTTTTTATTATTGGGGGGGGGCTGTGTAAGGGTATATGTATATGTAATGTTTTACTTTTTATTTTGTGTAGTGTAGTGTTTTTTGGATACATTCACACGGGCGGGGGTTTACAGTGAGTTTCTCGCTGGGAATTTGAGCTGCAGCGGAAAATTTGCCGCATCTCAAACTTGCAGCAGAAAACTCGCTGTAAACCCCCTTCCGTGTGAATGTACCCTGTACTCAGTGCATGCTGGTAGTTGTATTTTTACAACAGCTGAGGTAAACACTGGGTTAGGACACAAACTCTGTTTCACAAACAATGTGTCTCCAGCTGTTGCAAAACTGCAACACTCAGCATGCATTGACAGTCAAAGGGCATGCTGAGAGTTGTAGTTTTGCAACAGCTGGAGGCACACTGCTACAACTCTCAGCATGCCCTTTGTTATTCTGTGCATGCTAGGAGTTGTAGTTATGCAACAGCTGGATGCACACTTTTTCATAGAAAAATGTGCCTCCAGCTGTTGCATAACTACAACCGCCAGTATGCACAGACTACCAAAGGGCATGCTGGGAGTTGTATTTGGAACTCCAGCTGTTGCAAAACTACAACTCCCAGCATGCCCTTTGGCTGTGCATGCTGAGAGTTGTTGCTAAGCAACAGCCGGAGGTAAATAGGCCTCACCTCCTGCTGTATCCTGATGCCATGTCTGCCGCCGCTGCTGCTACCACTCCTGCAGCCGGGAACGACAACGCCGCTCCTGAGGGGACCCCCGCAGGGCCGGGGAGAGGTAGGAGACCCACGCCGGCCCTGACCGCCGCCCCGATCACCGCCCAGCAGGGCAGTGATTGGTCATTCATTCCGACCGATCAATCACGTGATTGTGAGGTGGCACCCCTGCCACCTCACTCCTGCTGGGTAAGGGCGAATGGGGCTGTCTCGGACATCTCCATTCACCCTTTTTTTCTGGGTCACCGAGTCAACAGAATTTACATGATGGACCCCCCCAGGGGCTTGCAAGGGGTGCCTGCCGTGCACCAGGCGGGGACCGAAATTCCTATGGGTGTGCAGGTACGCCCTGGGTCCTTATGTACCAGGGCGTCGGGGCGTTCCTGTACGTCCTGGGTCCCTAAGTGGTTAAGTGAATGAATTAAGCGCGTGTCCTTAAGGGGTTAATGTGTCTTAAAATCATAGGAAAGAGGGAAAAAGAAGACAGGGGGCGCTCCCTTCGTTTACATATACCGACTTAGTGTGACCCTCCACCACACCTAAGTGATATACTCACCAGATCAGATGCCAAGCCTTAGTCCCAGGTTTCCCGGGACCAATACTTTCAGTGGACCGGTGGGAGTATGGTTTAGTAGGTAATGGCTGCTGCACTCTGCCGGGACTGGACCCTTGCGCAAGGGCCAGTTTGAGCAACACGACCGTTTCACGAAAGTTTTTCCATTTTTCACGTGTGTCTTAAAATGTGTCTTCTAAGCTCTGGGGATCGTTAAAATAAACACAAAAGGAATCTGTCATACCATAGATAGGCCCGTGTAGCATATAATCACAGATGCCCTCTCAGCTGTACCATACTATCAACTGTGGGGTGTGTCACCAGTCGCTACATCTAACAGTTTGTGAAGGGGTATTATTGGAATTTATTTTATTTGACTATGCTACAGGGGCTGTAAAGTTAGTGTAGTTCATAATATAATGTCTGTACCTGTGGTTGACGGTGGTCTCATAATTTTGTGATTTTGCCCCAAAGTTTATTTTTAACAGCATACAAAATTACTGTCATCTCAGGTTTTCCCAGGTTGCAGTGCGGCCCAAAACATTACATAACTAGACAGGTGTCTTTGCGTCAATAGGTGGAGTGACCACTGGGTGGGAAGGAGATCGTTCTGCAAGTAATTGTATTTTTGAAACAGCTGGAGGCACCCTGGTTAGAAGACACTGGTCTGTTGCATGAAAGGAGTACAGGAGTATTTCAGTAGGTAGGGTGTCTGGTGGCTGTTTCAGTAGGTAGGGTGGCAGGGAGAAAAGTGACCTCACACTTACAAACAAGGTATCATGGGACTTGTAGTTTAAGTGAACAAACTCCAACAGGAAATAGCCAGTTCACAAAAGTATAGCCTCAAAAGATAATCTCATAACATAGCAATGTAGCCCCAAGAGAAGCACGGATCCTTCCTAAGCATGTCCATTACTGTCTGGCATGTATGTACTAAAATCGAGCTTCGCTCTGTGCCTGATGATTGGCGATGCAGGGGATGATTTCACGCCCCCACCCCCTTGTGACATCACACCATCCCCCTTAACCCCTTAAGGACTCATGGCGTACCTGTACACCCTGATCCCGCTAACAGGGTTTAAACCGTTTTCACGAGCGGAGAATGGGTTAAACTCTGTGGGTCCTGGTTGCTAAGGGCAGCCACGGCTAATGCTGGGCACCGCCAATCGGGCCAATGCCCGGCATTAACCCTTTAGACGCCGCAATCAAAGTTGGTTGCGGCATCTAGACTGAAAGTAAAACTATCCCGGCAGCTCAGCGGTGTCCCGATCAGCTTACTGGATGATGGGAGAGTCCTAACCTGCCTCCTCGTCACAACACTGATCAATGCTATGGTATAGCATTGAAGAGTGTATGCAATCAAAAGATTGCATGGTATAGCCCACTAAAATAAGAGAATAAATGTGAATAAGCCCCCCCCAATAAAAATTTTAATCACTTCCCCTTTCTCTATTTTTTAAATAAAATAATGTAATAAAAAAAATCATATGTGGTACCACCATGTGTGTAAATGTCCGAACTATTAAAATATTTTAATATAAGGTTAGCTAAACTGCACGGTCGATGGCGTACACGTAAAAAATTGAGAATTTTTGGTCACTTCATATGCCATAAAAATATTAATAAAAAGTAATCAAAAAGTCCCATCAAAACAAAAAGGGTACCGATAAAAACTACAGACCACAGTGCAAAAAATAAGCCCCATATGTGGAAAAATAAAAAAGTTATAGGGGTCAGAAAATGATAATTTTAACCCCTTAAGGACGCAGGACGTAAATGTACGTCCTGGTGAGGTGGTACTTAACGCACCAGGACGTACATTTACGTCCTATGCATAACCGCGGGCATCGAAGCGATGCCCGTGTCATGCGCGGCTGATCCCGGCTGCTGATCGCAGCCAGGGACCCGCCGGCAATGGCCGACGCCCGCGTTCTTTTTTTAATAGACATATTTGGTATCGCCGCGTGCGTAAATGTCCGAACTATTAAAATAAAATGTTAATGATCCCGTACGGTGAACGAAAAAAAAAAAAGTCCAAAATTCCTACTTTTTTAATACATTTTATTAAAAAAAATTATAAAAAATGTATTAAAAGTTATTTATATGCAAATGTGGTATCAAAAAAAAGTACAGATCATGGCGCAAAAAATTAGCCCCCATACCGCCGCTTATACGGAAAAAGAAAAAAGTTACAGGTCATCAAAATAAAGGGATTATAAACGTACTAATTTGGTTAAAAAGTTTGTGATTTTTTTTTAAGCGCAACAATAATATAAAAGTGTGTAACAATGGGTATCATTTTAATCGTATTGACCCTCAGAATAAAGAACACATGTCATTTTTACCATAAATTGTACGGCGTGAAAACAAAACCTTCCAAAATTAGCAAAATTGCGTTTTTCGTTTTAATTTCCCCACAAAAATAGTGTTTTTTGGTTGCGCCATACATTTAATGATATAATGAGTGATGTCATTACAAAGGACAACTGGTCGCGCAAAAAACAAGCCCCCATACTAGTCTGTGGATGAAAATATAGAAGAGTTATGATTTTTAGAAGGCGAGGAGGAAAAAATGAAAACGTAAAAATTAAATTGTCTGAGTCCTTAAGGCCAAAATGGGCTGAGTCCTTAAGGGGTTAAACATTCAAATTTTGGTGCATGTAGTTGTAATTTTTTTACAGTAGTAAAATAAATCCTACATAAATTGGGTATCTCTGTAACCGTATGGACCTACAGAATAAAGATATTGTGTCCTTTTTACCAAAAAGTATACTGCGTAGAAACGGAAGCCCTAAAAATTAGCAAAATGGCATTTTTTTTCATTTCACGCCACAAATATTTTTTTGGGTTTTGCCGCAGATTATGTTATAAAATAAGTAATGTCATTACAAAGTACAATTGGTTAGGCAATAAACAAGCCCTTATATGGGTCTGTAAGTGTAAAATTGAATGTGTTATGATTTTTAGAAGATGAGGAGGAAAAAATGAAAGTGCAAAAACGAAGACTGTTTTGAGTCCTTAAAGGGTAGCTCCCACCATCCTATTATTTTTTTTGCTAGCCCTTTTTGCTAGCCCGTTCCAACACCCCCCCCCCCCCCCACCCCCGCCGCTACGGCACTAGCCCGTTCCCTTGGCTCTGTTCACATATTTGCTGCAATTTCCAGAAACAAAAAGCAGACAATTATTTCTAATACTGGATACCTGCTTAAAGGGGTATTCCAGGCAAAACCTTTTTTTATATATATCAACTGGCTCCGGAAAGTTAAACAGATTTGTAAATTACTTCTATTAAAAAATCTTAATCCTTCCAATAGTTATTAGCTTCTGAAGTTTTCTGTCTAACTGCTCAATGATGATGTCACGTCCCGGGAGCTGTGCATGATGGGAGAATATCCCCATAGGAACTGCACAGCTCCCGGGACGTGAGTCATCAGAGAACAGTTAGACAGAAAACAACAACTCAACTTCAGAAGCTAATAACTATTGGAAGGATTAAGATTTTTTAATAGAAGTAATTTACAAATCTGTTTAACTTTCCGTAGCCAGTTGATATATAAAAAAAAGTTTTGGCCTGGAATACCCCTTTAAGGAATTGGGGAGAAAAATTAAATTTTTACATACAACAGTTTCTAATAACATCGCCATTTTAGCATCTAAACTGGTATTTTGCCTAGTCAGTATTGTTTTCTTTTAAATAACACCAAATACAGCTGTGGTCAACATTATTGGAACCCCTGAATATTAAAGGAAAATGGTCACCCGTTCACCCGCACTAAACCCAATACACCAGGTTTGAGTGCGAGTGAACAGGAGACCAATGCGGGCTCTCTGACTAATATACATACCTGCAGTCCGGCGCGGTGTCCCTCTGAAGATCGGCTTCTTTCTGCGCTTAAATGCGAGCTGGAGGCGGGCCCGCCAGTTGGATGTAAATATTCATGGTCACTGGTCAAGTGAGCGGCTGTGCATACTAATAAATAGTAAAGAAAACAGTCCTCAAAAGATCTTTTGATGCTCTTGATAACTGTTTCCTTTTACTTTTTATTAATCTCCTAAAATAAAGTGTTATACTGTATACTGTATAACTTGGCAGAGCAAAGGGATTCAAATTTGAAAGCAATGTCAGGACACGACCAATAGCCTCTGTGTCCAGTGTGCCCGCTACCTCTTGATAAAGCTGCAGAGGCAGCGAAACATGTCGAGGGGGGCAGAGTAGGGACTCAATTTTAATATAAAGCAAAGCAGTAGCTCAGAATCTGCTCAGCGTGCACTGCAGGCACGCCGGGCATCTCCACTTTAGCAGAGTCAATCAGATTAGGCTAGAGTATACTGGCCTTGATATACAGTAGTTAGATATCAGTCCAAACACTGAGCTGCTGCTCTGCCAATTTTTAACTCATGTGAGTTTTCATTATATGTTCATGCACAATTACTTTATTAAAGCTTGTGGGTTCACCATAAAGAGAATATATATGGGAAATTAGGGATTTTTGGATTCCTATTAATAGGGATCTATAGGTTGATAAATTTATTTAACCCTCCATATATTGGTCCGATTAGTGAAGAGTGTATAGGTCAACCACGCCCTGGTGTCACAATAAGGTTAATTACACATTACCCTGTCCGACACCACAACTTTCTGGCGTCCTACAAACAGGATATGGGTGTCTGCCTTATGCAAGGAAACCCCCCCCCCCCCCAGTCTGAACTGCGTCCATGTTGCAGAAAAAACGCATGTCCGTGCTACTAAGATTGCACCAAAATTGACTTTGTTTGTGAAAATACTTATGCAAAGAGGTGCTTGTAGAATTGAGGGAGAGGAGAAGATTTTATTGTCTTCCACTGTGAAAGTACCAAGCCTATGGTTATCACCCTCCGTCATATGTACAAGTAGTGGACTTGTGCTGCATAACAAGTATAGTGCTGTCTTACCCAGAAGGGGTTAACCGACTCGTGATTCCCGCACTCCCCAGCAGCTGCAGCTCCGCCCCTACCAGTCTCCGGCAGCAAAGCCTCTCCAGCACAGCGAGGAGGAATCAAAAGAATCGCCCTGTGTTGCACAAGGGAAGACTCTTCTGACCGGACCCAAGCCAGAAGTTCCCTGGGCGCCACCATCTTGAAGATGCTGCAGCTGCTGCTACGGTTATCTCCAACGCTGCCTCGCAACAATGAGCCACATGAAAACATCAGTAATCATCAGGGCCAGGGCCACCATCAGGGGTGGGGGGGTACAGCCAGTACTCCAGTAAGGAGCCCGAGCTTCCAGGGGCCCCGAGCCCCAGCTGCACCACCCCTGTAGCAGCCTGCAGCCCCACCACAGAAGCAGGATACCGCTGTTTAAAGCGGTCTCCTGCTCCCAGAGGCGGATAGAGGGGGCCTGCTGTTTCCAGAGACATTTTTTCTTTAACCCCTTAAGGACCAGGCCCATTTTGTCCTTAAGGGCCAGACCAATTTTATTTTAGCATTTTCGTTTCCTCCTCGTCTTCTAAAAATCATAACTCTCTTATATTTCCATCCACTGACTCATATGAGGGCTTGTTTTTTGCTTCACCAATTGTAATTTGTAATTACATCACTTATTTAACCATAAAATGTACTGCACAACCAAACAAATATTATTTATGTGGGAAAATTGAAAAGAAAACCGCAATTTAGCAAATTTTGGAAGGTTTTTATTTTCAATGACATGTTTTCTTTATTCTGTGGGTAAATACAATTAAAATGATACCCATGTTATATGCTTTTCTATAATTGTACCGCTTAAAAAAAATCTCAAACCATTTTAACAAAATTCGTATGTATGCTTTCTCATTTTTCCATATATGGAGCGATATGAGGGCAAATTGTTTGCGCCCTGATCTTTAGTTTTATCAGTACCACTTTTGCTTAGGTTTTACTTTTTATAAATTTTTTTATTAAATTTTTTTTTGAATAAAATGTGACAAAAAAGCTGCAATTTTGGACTTTTAAAAAAAATTTTTACGTTTACGCCGTTCACCATACAGGATAATTAACAATATATTTTAATAGTTCAGACTTTTACGCATGCTGCGATACCAAATATGTGTATTAATAATTTTTTTACGCTTTTTTGGGGGTAAAATGGGAAAAACGGACGTTTTACTTTTTTATTGGGGGAGGGGATTTTTCTAATTTTTTTACTTTTTATTTAACATTTTATTTTTTATTTTTTTTTTTTACACTTATTATGTCCCCATAGGGGACTATTTATAGCATTCAATTGATTGCTAATACTGTTCAGTGCTATGTATAGGACATAGCACTGATCAGTATTATCGGTGATCTTCTGCTCCGGTCTGCTCGATCCCAGACCAGAGCAGAAGACCCCTGGAGACGGCCGGAGCCAGGTGAGGGGATTTCCGTCCGCCATGCTGGATGATCAGATCCCCTCGGCAGCGCTGCGGGCGATCTGATCCTCCATTCAAAGTACCGCACTGCCGCAGATGCCGTGATCTGTATTGATCACGGCATCTGAGGGGCTAATGGCGGACATCCGCGTGATTGCAGATGTCCACCATTACCGGCGTGTCCCTGGCTGCTGATAGCAGCAGGGACCTGCCGGGCATGACGCGCACCGCTCATGATCATGGCGGCGCGTAAATGTACGTCATGGTGCGCTAAGTACCACGTCACCATGACGTACATTTACATCCATTGTCGTTAAGGGGTTAAATCTGCAGCATGCACACCCTGTAACATCAGCACAGGGGCCGCAGCTGTGCTGACTGTCTGGTAGGAGAAGAGCAAAAGAGGAGAGCAGAGAGGGACACCCCTTCCCTCCCCTCACAGTATTGGGGGAGCAGGCACATGCTTTGTGTTTCCTGCTCTCCCCCAACAAACCTGACACCTGGTGGCTACTGAGATGAGAAAGACTTCCCATGCTCACAGCTGGGTCCTGCCCATCAAAGTGCCTATTTATCCCAATCTCATTGTTTCTAGACCAGGGTGCCTTTAGCTGTTTCAAAACTACAACTCCCAGCATGCCTTTGTCACCTCTCCTAAAGTCTATCTCTAAAGTTAATATATATGTATATATTCAATAATGATATATATTATATAGTAATGTATAGTACTTACCTTGTTCAGCGTCGCAGGACCTTCGACCATGTGATCATGCTAGTAACCTCTATGGTATGTTGCAGGACCTTAGGAGGTCCTTGGGTCACGTGTTACCCACAAATCTCTGTAATGGTGATTGACATTAGTATGGACCAATTAGCGTTAGTCCAGCCCCTGCGCATATAAGGGAGCTGCGTCCAATTATCGCTCTCTTGGGTTGCTGCTCTCGTGGATGCCGGACTAACAGGACGGTGCTACGCATCTTTCAAAGACACGCTAGGCCTCAAAAACCTCCGGCCTCAGCGGAACCAAAACCGTGAGTTCAAATCTAAATCCCCGCTAATGCTAGCGTGACTACTGGACCGCAACTAATTCCCCTAAATCCAGTGGAGCAACACATAGTACTAAAAAGACTCTTAATGCTAAAGTCCCAACCTTTGTCAATCTCCAAGGAAAGCTGTTGTTATGCTCAGAGACTGTTGTATTATTGAAGTTTGCAGAAAACCTTCAGTATAAGTTAATGCTGTTTCAGAAACTCTACGGTGGTGGACAATCTATTCTTCTTATCTACCTCCCTATGGCTCTTGGGAAGGGTGGCGGTAGGAAAAGCGTTATTGAGGAACCCTCACCCTGGCGTCACAAATAGCAAGGGTTAACAAGCACCCTTTAATTACTGCACAGCTACACTCCCCATACCCTACACCCCCCAGGCTATC